>NC_091455.1:140599275-140796775 GCF_027789765.1 Dendropsophus ebraccatus
AATTTTAAGGAACTTTTTTTTTCTTCTGCAAATTGATTTATTTTTTTAGAAGTCATCAAATAATTAGAGATGAGCGAACCTCGAGCATGCTTGAGTCCATCCGAACCCGAACTTTCGGCATTTGATTAGCGGTGGCTGCTGAAGTTGGAGTAAGGCCCTAAGGCTATGTGAAAAACATGGATATAGTCATTGGCTGTATCCATGTTTTCCAGAAAACCTTAGAGCTTAATCCAAGTTCAGCAGCCGCAGCTAATCAAATGCCGAACGCTGGGGTTCGGATGGACTCCAACCCGAACCCGGTTCACTCATCTCTACAAATAATATAAAAGTTATGCATGTTACATATCATTTTAATCATACCAACTTGAGGAATATATATAACATGTCAATTTTTCCATAGGACGAATGGCATAAAAACAAAGCCACCTCAAAGAAAAAGAATTGCAGGGTTTTTTTTTTTCAATTTCACCACACATATAATTTTTTTCTGGTTCTGCATATTTTATGCAAAAATTAAGTCTGCCATTGCAAAGTACAATTAGTGATGGAAAAAATAAGGGCTCGTGTGGGCTTTTAGGTGACAAAATGCAAGTTCTATGGCCTTTTAAACACAAGGAGGAAAAAATGAAAACGCAAAAATGAAAATTGGCTCCGTCCTTTTCAATATAAATATTTTATTTATCACAATGACCATTTAACAAAATTCATAATCATCGAAATTTATACAACACCAAGCCCCCCCCTCCCCCCACCCACCCCACCACCCATTCTAATAGGAGAGAGAAAAAAAAAAAAAAAAAAAAAGGCTCCGTCCTTAAGAGTTTTAAAAGTAATGTCCTAGGTATTACTAGGCCCCCGTGTCTTTTGCTTCTAATGAGCACTTATAGGTATATTGTAACTATAAATGCTTATATGAGCAGAATGAGGTCTCTGCACTGCTGAGTACTCCCCAGGAATGCTTATCGACAGTGATTCCATTCAGTCACAGTGTGACTACTCCTCCTGAGGCATAGAGAGAAATAAGTTAAGGCTGCAGTGCCCCCAAGTCAGAAGATCTCATTTAGGCCTGTGAAGAGATGTTCTGTGAGTTTATATCATGATGGCAGCACCAGGCTATGAGATATGGGGGTCTTGCACAGTAAAGGATGGGGGAGGGGGAGTCTGAAGCCTGAAGTTTGTGCATCTCTCCTCTCTTCCTCCTGCTGTGTCACACTGCAGCAGTGGTGTCAGTGAGAAGAGGGAGGCAGGATGGTGCTCAGCCAATGAGGAGATGTCTGTGCCCTGCCCTCCCCTCCTCTTGATTTCTGCAGGTGCTATAATGGGTTATTGGTGCTGACTAGGGATGGTCCGAACCGAGTTCGGTTCGGGTTCGTACGAACCCGAACCCTCGGTAATGATTCCCGCTGTCTGCCCGCTCCGTGGAACGGGCGGATCCAGCGGGAGGACCGCCTGGAAAGCTGGGATACAGCCATAGCCATAGGCTGTATCCCAGTTTTCCTGGCGTCCCTCCCACTGTATCCGCCCGCTTCACGGAGCGGGTAGACAGCGGGAATCTGATGCCGAGCGTTCAGGTTCATACAAACCCGAACCTCGGCAGGTTTGGACCATCCCTAGTGCTGACCACTTCATCTGCTGTCCTTGGATGGGGTAGTGTGATGGCTTTAGGAGAGGCAGCCTGCATAGAATATTAATATATACATGCATGTATATACTGTGTGTGTGTGTGTGTGTATATATGTAGGTGGATGTGTAAGTGCAAACGTGTATTTGCATATACTGTAGGTGTGTTTGTGTGTGAGAATGTGAGAATATGTGTCTGTATGTATAAAGTGTGTGAGTGTATAGGTGTGTATTTTTGGTTTGTGCATGTCTGTCCACTCTGAGGCTGGGTTCACACTACGTAAGATTTCAAGAAATCTCTTCTCTATATAACAGTCCAGATAGCATTCCTCAATAAGAGATATACTGTGAACCCCAATCAGTCCACTAGTCACCGAATATACTACAGACCCCAATCAGTCCACCGATTATCAATCTAAAGACCCTTGTTGGTCCATGCGGATTCAAAATATCAACTAGCACCTGTGTCGGTCCCTATAACATAACAGTTTAATAGAAACCGTCTCCACAAGAATTAATGCAGCAAGTGCATTGGGCTGGGGGTAGGGATGGTCCGAACCGAGATCGGTTCGGGTTCGTATGAACCCGAACTCTCGGTAATGATTCCCGCTGTCTGTGGGGGGACCGGGGCAAGGAGCAGGGAAGGAGGCAAATGGCAGAGAGGGAGGACAGAGAAAAATGGGATCAGCCCGGCAGCACACAGGGCACGGCTGGCTTAATCACTCTGCACTATGCCACAACACTGGAGTCAGTGGGCACAGAAGGAGGCAAGGGGCAAACAGTGAGGCAATGGCACAGGAGGAGGCAGGAGGCACAAGGGAGGAAAGGGGCAGAGAGGACAGAGGAGAACTGAGCAGCCAATGGCAGTGATCACTGCCATGGGGGGGAGTTAAACTCCCATGTATGTGACAAGGGTTGATGGCCTGCTATAGAAAATAGTAGCCATCTTCAACCGATCCCCACCTGATGTCCTGCAGCGCTAGTTTAAAGGACCTGTGTATCGGTATGTCATGGGTTCTTAAAGGGGACCAATCAGCCCAATTGGGATTGGCTGTATCCCAGTTTTCCAGGTTTTCCTTATGATGTATCCACGGAGGGAGCAGGCAGCGGGAGTCAGCCGCTGAGATTTCTGATTCATACGAACCAGAAATACAGCTGACTCGCTCATCTCTACTTCTGAGCAGCCCGTGTTATTGCAGCGTCACAGGCTACAGGCTGCCTTCTAAAATCTATCTATCTATCTATCTATCTATCTGTATGTCTGTCTATTTACCTGTCTATTTATTTATGCATCTACTTTTATTAAACAACATATAAACTGGCCAGTGGGGAAAAAAATCGAAGATGCAAATGTCTAAGAGTAAAATAATAACTGTGTTAACTTCTGCATTCAATAAACAAAATAAAAAAAGTTTAAAAAGGTTATTTCTTTTTTTTGTGGTTACTCTTATGATAGTACAATTTAACATCTATTCCTCAATACTCTGTTGCTGGGTTGTTTTTCATTCAGTGCCCATATTATGCCATCCAAACAATTGCCTATGTGTTTCTTGTGTTTGTGGGGGTTTTCCAAACACAAAATATTATGGCTATCTTGTGGGATACAATAATGTTTCTTAAAAAAGTCTCAACACAGAAAAAAATCGAAGCAGCTTCCAAAATAAGCACCATTTGTCCACATGAAAACAGAGAATTTCGAGGACAGGAAAAGTTGACTAATAAATAGTTAATCATTAGCAACCTTATCAATTTCCCTCAGCTTTCACTACTCTCTACAAGTGTTTATCCTACTGTATATAGTTTATTTGTTGGTTGCTAAGGAATGCTTCAATCCATTTAATGTCCTTGTGAGTGAGTTATGTCTGTCAAGGAAGAAAAGGAAACTTTTCTGGGAGATAAAGACATTGTAACATTGAAACAATGTGCAATAAATTCAATTTCACTTTTTCCTGGAAAAAAAATAGGTGGAGACTGATTTTTAAAAGGCAACACATGCAGTTTTATGGGCCACTGGTGTCTTCATAATATTTTTATTCATCCCTCTGGTTAACAGCAGCCTATATTACACATGAAAGTTAGATAGTTTAGGAATTCTAGCATGATATGATAAGAGGACACATTCTACAGTATACACCAAATCGATCACAACATTCAAAAACTAAGATTACTTGGACAGTTAAATGCAATGATTAAGCACATTAAAAGGATTATATTTCACTCCCAGGATTCCACATATTTTATCAATCAAGGCTTCGTGAGAACTTCACTGACTTTTTCATGTATTTGTAATGCCGAGAAAAGCTTAAAAGAGACCTGAGAATTAATGGACAGTATATATGTTTAAAAAATAATGATCCTATCGTCTAAGCCATGGATTATTAACATATGACATGTTTTCCCTCAGAACACGAGCAGACTCTAACAGAATAGACTGAAACAAATGAATATTCAGGAATAAGCCATGTTTATATGCAGAAAGGTATTCAAACATATACCGTGGCATACGCATGGTGTGGACATAGGGTTGGATAGACCAAATATAGTCTATACACTGGTATATGTTTTATTTGTGTGATAAAATAGAATAAACATAGGTAAAGCATACAACAATATACAACTACATACCAGCATAAAGCAGACCAAATGTGTCCACAAGTAGATCACTATGGGTATGTTGTGAACTTTATAAGCTTGCCATGCCTTGCTGGTATTCCAATATAATGTATAAAAGCTGCATATGGAAGAGTGCAAAGCACTACACAACTGATGAACCACCATTTTTTCCCCACTTAGTCTCGCTCATTTTAATCTTTTAGGGGGCCTAGATATGCTGAAAAATCTATACATGGTATTGTTATTTGTAATAATAGAACAAAGAATGGAGAGGAAATCACATCTCGATTACAGTGACCGTATAAATCATTTCAAGGCAAGGCAAGAAAATAACAATTAACAAAAAAGATGGACGTAATTATGGCATTGAACTAATTTTTTTTATGTGCCTAAAGAAAGAGGAGCGGCTGCACCTCACACCCATGGTTGACACTAATGCCTCTCGGTTATATTTAAAAAACAACGCCAGAATGTTTGTATATAATTTGATCAAACCATATTGCTTTATGTACCGCGTGCAGGTCCTCTGGCACACAAGTCCCTACCATCACAGTGCTGTTTTAGAGTAGGGACTCGAGTGTCCGAAGACCTGCACACAGTACATGAAGCAATACGAATTGATCAAATTATATACCAACATTCTGGTGTTGGTTTTTAAATATAGCCGAGAGGCATTAGTGTCAACCATGGGTGTGAGGTGCAGCCACTCCTGTTTCTCTAGGTCTACATTTAATATGTTCCCCCTTTTCTGTGTGGCTTGCACTCCTCCCTTGTATAGGCCCTATTTCACGGAACGATTATCGTCCGTATTCGGCCGATATCGGCCGCTACGGACGATAATCGTCCCGTGGAATAGAGTGCAACGATCAGCCGACATCGTTCATGTTGGCTGATCGTTGCAGTCGCTTGTTTTTCAACATGTTGAAAAACAAGCGACTGATATAGCAGCGATCTGCTACCGGCGCTCCGTTGAATAGGAGCATCGGCAGCAGATGCTGCTGTTTCCTATGGGCTGCCCGGACGATCAGCGATCCTCCGAGCAGCCCCCCCGCAGCTCCCCACCGCCCCCTCCCGCACTCACCCGTTCGCTGCAGCCGCGTTGAATAGCGGCGGCAGCGAGCGGGGAGCGAGGAGCAAACGAGCGCTGAGAGCGCTCGTTTGCTCCTCTAAACGACCCGTGTAATAAGCCCTTAAGACCCAAGTGACCTCAATCAGCAGGAAGCACCTGTGCACATATGATAAGTACCTCTTCTTTCTCCCATTCTACCTGCTGGTGCATTGGTGAGTAGTAACACCTTGTTTACACTTGTAGTCTATTGTAGGGGATGAGGGTCGGCACTATGCAACTTCCCTTAGCCTTATATGCCAACGTATATGTGCTCTGGTAAAAAATCTGCTATAGGCGGTGCAAATATCCAGATAAAGCCAAGTAACTTTTGTCCATCCAACATGATATGAAGAAGGAAAGTCTGAATGCACTCACTATTGTGGCAGAAAAGTATCTTTATTTGTATCTTCTGCTTTTTACCACATCATTTCTGCCGATGCTTCCTCAGCCTGCAGGAATCATGTTGTTTACACTTATGTTGATTGGCAGCCGCCTTCTCCACCAGCGGGGCCTGTGGGGGCACATGGAGTTTGTTACTTTGACAAAGGGGTTGCAAGGCTGTTCTGTGGCCCCCATTTCCTGTTGGCGCTTCCTTTTCGGGGTTTTCGTTTGCTGAACGGCACAGTGCTGTTTTTAGAGTAGACCTGCACACGGTTAATGAGGCAATATGGTTTGATCAAATTATATACCAACATTCTGGCGGTGGTTTTTAAATATAGCAGAGAGGCATTAGTTTCAACCATGGGTGTGAGGTGCAGACACTCCTCTTTCTCTAGGTTTGATTTTTTTTTATGATGTCACTAAAGCTATTGGGTATATTTAGTACATGAGTTGAACCTGTTGTGTATTTGTGTTCATTTTGGAATCATACATGATAAACACACACACACACACACACACACACAAATAAAATTGAGATAAAATAAATTCTAAATATGGGATATTATAGTAGTCTCTGTAATGAGTTTTATCAAAGGGGCTGAAAAGGTGTGGACCTGGATCTCTACATTCAGTGGGTTCTGTTCACCATTATATATAATAGTTCCAACATATTAGTTTAGTATTAGTATTAGTATGTGCTGCTTTCTCTGTTTTCTAAGGTGGTAGATACTTTACATTAGAAAGTTACTGTCTTCAAGTGTGCTAATTTTCATATAAAATTATGTCTGCTTGGGTTTTGGCTACAGTGTACCTTCATGTTAAAGAGGTTTCCCAGGCAAATCTAAACGTTAGAAATATACTTACCTGTGCAGTAAAATATTTAAAGCCAACATACTTATCTGCCATACTTATCCCACAGCTTCTGCTCTGAGCAGTAGGAACCGGAAGATCTGACAGAGGGAATTGTGAGGGAGCAAGGCGGTTAAGTATGTTGGTTTTTATTTTACTATACAGGGAGGCATATACGCCAATGCCCCCCACGAAAAGTGTTAATTTGTGGATTTATGCTTAATTATATTAAATTATCAAAGATTTAACCCCTTTCACATGGGAAGATGATCCTTTCCACTCATTGTTTAGTAGTAATATCCCAGCAAATATCCCATCAGATGACAAGCAAGAAAATGCTTTTTTGTCAGATGAACACATCATTTATAGATAACATCCCCCAATCCCCTGTGTAAACCAGTACTTCTGACAGTGCTAGAAAAGGTTTGAACAAAAGATTGCAAGAATGATCAATCATTCAATCCCGTCAATAAACGGCTAGTGAAAATGAAAGTCAACGAGCCCCAATCAACTTCCTATGTTGTTGATCAATTCATCTGCTTGTGTAAAAGGATCTTTAGGTCTTGTTCACTTTGCTACAGTATATTATGATTCATTGCAATCTCTGAGTTGTGCAGAACCTTAATACCTACCCAAAGATGTCTGGGGACTGACACTAAACCTAATTTTTACTCTGATTTTCTATTTTGTGTTAGAATAATTTACAATCAACCTATTTTCTGACTTTCTGACATGTTGCTTTATTCCATGTAGAAAACCATACCCTGGCATGTTGGGTACTGACCTATGGACAGTTGTGGGCTTAAGATCTTAGTTTGTCGGTCTCAAAGCCACATTTTAAGGCCTGAAAGGATATCCGTACTTGTGATAAAGTCACATAAGAATATTTTAGAATGGCTTATTAAAACTACTCCATAGGAATCAAAGAGCTCAGTGTCAGTTGCAGATGTTGTAAAAATGTACATGTATATATTAGGCCTAAGGCATTACAATTATTTAGGGATTTCCAACTAATTGAGTTAGTGGTGGAACTAGTGATCTAACACTGAGAATCAGCAATTTTTTTTTTTTCAGCTCCTGATTTTGCCATGTTCTAAATAAATATACATTCTAGTTTGTGGATGTGAATATTCAATGCTGGAAAAAAGGACATAGAGAAACAAAGATGAACATCAAAGAGCTTTGATTTGATCAGAGGTTCATACATCAACCTCACACAGTGTATGAAACTAGTGCTTCAGCCATTTAACTTTGATCTGCTTCAATCATCTTGACAGCTTTCTCCTTTGACTGATTGCCTGACTCTTGGAAAGTATTTTGTTTTTCTTTAGCATGCTGTGCTTGATTATTAAATACCACAAGCATAAATAATGCCAAGTAAACCATGTGTTAGGCAAACGCTAATAAAAATACAAATTTCAAATATGCCTTGAAAAAGCATCAATATGATAGTCACGTTTCAATCCTGGTTTCTACATTTGCTATGGGGTGTGCCTCACTGCTGAATGGAAAAGAAAAAAAGTAGAAATACAATATTTACTGTTAGCTTTAAAGGACTCTCATACTCTTAGCCAGATGTTAGGACAAGACACATGGTACCTTTTACATATCCATCTGTGTTTCCAGAATACAATAAAAGTGCTTTCCTTATTTTATGCAAAATGTCAGAGGCTTTCCCAAGCTCCTGAAGTGTGAGAGCTATAACACCTCCTCACTTCCCCACCTGGACCCCCACAGTTTGGTTAAGGGGGACCCAATTGCTTTTCTGGAGGTCTCTTACATTCATCTGTGCGGTCCAGCCAGCGTTCTGCTCATAGAGTCAGGCAGACTCTACATGCAGAACATATAGCAATGATCAGTGTATGCAATGTAAAGATTGCATGTAAAAGTCCCAGGGGGACTTAAAATTGCCAGAAGTAAAAAGGTTATTTAAAATACCCCAAAGCCCCTCCCCCAATAAAAAATAAAATCACTCTCCCATTCCCATTATACAAATAAAACATAAAAATATTTAAATAAATAAACATGTATACCATAGCATGCGTAATTGTCCGATCTTTTAAAATATAGCATCCCATACAGAGAACGGCGTAAACAAAAAGAGGGAATAAAATGTCAGGATTGCTGATGTTTTGTTATGAGTAGAAACAAACATACAGTATCCACAGCAGATTTCAAGCTGCGAGTTGGCAGCAAAATCCGCTGCGGATACAATCACTGTCATTTTCAATATGATTCCTTACTCGCAGTGGGATTGTCATCCCGCTGCGAGTATGTAAATGCGGACCCCCTTAACTCCCCCACCACCAGGACCATACTACAGCGGCAGGGCCTGTCATCCTGCTGCAAGTATGGAATCACATTCAAAATGACAGTGATGGTATCTGCAGCGGATTTCACTGCAAACTCGCAGTGAAAAGTGATCAAAACGTCCTATCTTCACAAATATGGTATTAAGAACACGTGTGAATGCAGCCTTACCATAAAGTGCATTATGTAGACACAGGAAACTCCCTCAAAAGTTACAATATTGCATTTCTTTCCAATTTCAACAATTTTCATTTTAAAAATAATATTTTTTGAGTCCTGTAGATAGAAAAATAAGAGCACTATAGCTCTAAGGAGACGAGGAGGAAAAAACAAAAATGCAAAAATGAAAACTGGCATGGTCATTAACCCCTTCGTGCTGCAGCTAGTTTGGGCCTTAATGACCAGGCAAATTTTTCAAAATCTGACCTGTCTCACTTTATGCTCTTATAGCTCAGTGATGCTTTAACGTATGCTAGCGATTCTGAGATTGTTTTTTCGTCACATATGGCACTTTATGTTAGTGGCAAAATTTGGTCACTACTTTGTGTGTTTTTTGTGAAAAACATCAAAATATCATGAAAAATTTAAAAAATTTGCATTTTATGAACTTTGAAATTCTCTGCTTCTAAAAAAAGAACGTCGTAGCACATAAATTAGTTACTAAGTCACATTACCAATATGTCTTCTTTATTCTGGCATAATTTGGTAAACATATTTTACTTTTTTAGGGTGTTATGGGGCTTAGAAATTTATCAGCAAATTATCACATTTTCGTGAAAGTTTCCAAAACTGATTTTTTTAGGGACCAGTTCTTTTTTTAAATGGATTTAGAAGTCTGGTATCCTGAAAACCCCCATAAGTGACCCCATATTGGAAACTACACACCTTAAAGAATTAATCTAGGGGTATAATGAGCATTTTAACCCTACAGGGGCTGGAGGAAAATATTCACAATTAGGCAGTAAAAAAATGGAAATTTAAAATTTTCCAATAATATATACGTTTACATTAAAGTTTCTCATTTTCAAAAGGAACATGAGAGAAAAAGCACCCCAAAATTTGTAACGCAAGTTCTCTTGAGTACAACGGTACCCCATATGTGGGCGTAAACCACTGTATGGGCACACAGCAGGGCTCAGAAGGAAGGGAGCGCCAATTAGCTTTTCCAATGCAGATTTTGCTGAAGAGGTTTCTGAGCGCCAGGTGCGTTTGCAGTGCCCCTGTAGTGTCAGCAGAGAGAAAACCCCCATACGTCACCCCATTTTGGAAAGTGCACCCCTTAAAGAATTCATCTTGGTGTGTGGTGACCATTTTGACCCCACAGGTATTACAGGAAAGTATTCAAAAGAAGACAGTAAAAATGAAAAACTCGAATTCTTCCAATAATATGTTAGTTTAGTTTGAAATTTCTCAATTTCACGAGGAACAAGAGCAAAAAAGTACCCCAAAATTTGTAACGCAGGTTCTCTTGAGTACAACGGTACCCAATATGTGGGCGTAAACCACTGTATGGGCACACAGCCGGGCTCAGAAGGAAGGGAGCGCCAATTAGCTTTTCCAATGCAGATTTTGCTGAAGAAGTTTCTGAGCGCCAGGTCCGTTTGCAGCGCCCCTGTAGTGTCAGCAGAGAAAAAAAAAAAAACATAAGTCACCCCATTTTGGAAAGTGCACCCCTTAAAGAATTCATCTTGGTGTCAGGTAAGCATTTTGACCCCACAGGTATTACTGGAAAGTATTCAAAAAAAGACAGTAAAAATGAAAAACTCAAATTCTTCCAATAATATGTTTGTTTAGTTTGAAATTTCTCAATTTCACGAGGAACAAGAGAAAAAAAGTACCACAAAATTTGTAACGCAGGTTCTCCTGAGTACAATGGTACCCCACATGTGGGCGTAAACCACTGTATGGGCACACAGGAGGGCTCAGAAGGGAAGGAGCGCCAATTAGCTTTTTCAATGCAGATTTTGCTGAAGAAGTTTCTGAGCGCCAGGTCCGTTTGCAGCGCCCCTGTAGTGCCAGCAAAGTAAAATCTCCCAATAAGTCACTCCATTTTGGAAAGTACACCCCTCAAAGAATTCATTTTGGGGTGTGGTGAGCATTTTGACCCCACAGGTATTAGAGGAAAGTATTCAAAATTAGACAGTAAAAATGAAAAACTCGAATTTTTCCAATAATATGTTGGTTTAGTTTAAAATTTCTCAATTTCACGAGGAACAGGAGAGAAATGTCACCCCAATATATGTAACGCAGGTTCTCCTGAGTAGAACGGTACCCCATATGTGGGCATAAACCACTGTATGGGCACACAGCCAGGCTCAGAAGGGAAGGAGCGCCAATTAGCATTTTCAGTGCAGATTTTTCTGAAGAAGTTTCTGAGCGCCAGGTCCGTTTGCAGCGCCCCTGTAGTGTCAGCAGAATAGATTCCCCCCAAAAGTCACCCCATTTTGGAAAGTGCACCCCTCAAAGAATTCATCTTGTGGTGTGGTGACCATTTTGACCCCACAGGTATTAGAGGAAAGTATTCAAAATTGGCCAGTAAAAATGAAAAACTCGAATTTTTCCAATAATATGTTGGTTTAGTTCGAAATTTCTCAATTTGACGAGGAACAGGAGAGAAAACATACCCCAAAATCTGTATCACAGGTTCTCCTGAGTACAACGGTACCCCATATGTGGGCATAAACCACTGTATGGGCACACAGCAGGGCTCAGAAGGGAAGGAGTGCCAATTTACTGGAGCAAAACCGCAGCTAGTAATAGTTATTAGAATAGCGCAGTTACTAAAATAAAAAAAAAAAGAAGAGATTATAGGTAATGTGGGGTGGTTACGGGCAACCAGGGGTGGTTATGGGCAACCTGAGGTGGTTACAGGTAATCTGGGGTGGTTACGGACAACATGGGGTGGTCACGGGCAACCTGCTGTGGTTACGGCAACCTGGGGTGGTTACAGGCAACGTGGGGTGGTTACGGGCAACCTGCAGTGCTTACAGACAATCTGGAGTGGTTACGGGCAACGTGGGGTGGTTACGGGCAATGTGGGGTGGTTACGGATAAACTGAAGTGCTTATAGGTAATCTCGGGTGGGTACCTGTAATCTGGCATGGTTACCGCAATCTGAAGGGGGTCATTGGCAATTTGGGGTGGTCAGAGGCAACATGCAGTGGTCAGAGGAAACCCGCGGTGGTCGGAGGAAACCTGCGGTGGTCAGAGGCAACCTGCGGAGGCGACGTGGCGTAGTCAGAGGCGACGTGGCGTGGTCAGAGGCGACGTGCGCTGGTTACAGGCAACCTGCAGTGCTTACAGACAATCTGGGGTGGTTACGGGAAACGTGGGGTGGTTACGGGCAACCTGCAGTGCTTACAGACAATCTTTGGTGGTTACGGGCAACGTGGGATGGTTACGAATAAACTGAAGTTCATATAGGCAATCTGGGGTGGATACCTGTAATCTGGCATGGGCACCGCAATCTGGAGGGGGTCATTGGCAATTTGGGGTGGTCAGAGGCAACGTGGCGTGGTCAGAGGCAAGGTGCAGTGGTGAGAGGCATTGTGGCGTGGTTAGAGGCAAGGTGCGGTGGTCAGAGGCAAGGTGCGGTGGTCAGAGGCAAGGTGCGGTGGTCAGAGGCATTGTGGCGTGGTCAGAGGCAACGTGCGGTGGTTACGTGCAATCTGGGGGGTTACATGTAATCTGGCGTGATTACGGGAAACCTGGGGGGTTATGTGCAACCTGGAAGGGTTACAGACAATCTGGGATTGTTACTGATAAACTGAAGTGCTTATAGGTAATCTGGGGTGGGTACATGTAATTTGGGGTGGTTACGGGCAATCTGGAGGGGTCACTGGCAATTTGGGGTGGTTACGGGCAATGTGCAGTGGTTACGGGCAACGTGCGGTGGTTACGGGCAACGTGCAGTGGTTACGGGTAACGTGCGGTGGTTACGGGCAACGTGCGGTGGTTATGGCCAACGTGCGGTGGTTATGGGTAATCTGGGGGGGGTTAGGGGTAATTTGTGAGTAAACTGCAATTATTACTATAATAAAAAGTGTGTGTTTTATTTTTTTGTATGTTTGTCACTTTTTGTACTTTATACATTCATTTTCACTGTATTACTATGATTACTGTGATATTTTCTATCACAGTAATCATAGTTCAGTGACAGAGACCAAATTGGTCTCTGTCACTTTAAATTTTCCAGAGCTGGCTGGTTGTGGAGCGCATGCGCACTTCATAACCAGCCAGGACGCCGAAGAGGACGGAGCTCCACGATCAGGTGAGTATATGGGGAAGGGGGGTGACTGGGGGACGGGGGTGACGGGGGGGGGGTGGGGGGCGACTTGGGGGGTGGGGGGACATCACTTTTTATCCCCTGTCACCAATCATTCATGGTGACAGGGGATAAAAAGTGCCGGGATGCACGTGGCACAAGCGATCAGCGGTATATAGTATATACCGCTGATCGCTTGTACTGGGACCCCACAGGGGGGGTCCCCGATGACTGCCCCATGCTGTCCGCTACCTCCGGTGGCGGAGAGCATGGGGCATTCATTCATTTAAACTTTTCCATCCCTGCGAACAAACATCGTTTGTTCGCAGGGATGGCGGCGGCCATCTTGGAAATGATGGCCGCCGGGGGAGGGGGGTTAGTTATCGGGGCACTAGGGGGGTCTGATCTGGGGTCTGATATACACTTATTTCATCTCCCCCCGCCATGGATTCACGGCGGGGGGAGATGAAAGGAGGCGGCACCGGTAATCCCCTTTATAACGTTAATAGCGGCGATCGTCGGTAAGGGGGGGGGGGCCCAACCCCTCAGCTACCTCAGGTAGCTGGGGGGATGGGGTGGGGGCCTTCCCGGCCCCGCAGCCTTATTCTCTGCCATCGCCGTAAAAAGCTGATGGCAGCATAATAAGGACCCTTAGTGACTGCCGTAAAAAGCCGTATCGGCGGTCACAAAGGGGTTAAGGCCATTTTGGGCTGTGTCGGTCATGAAGGGGTTAAGTGAGTTATGCTTTCAAATTGTGTTCCTGTGCTGTACATACAATTTGAGCATAGGTGTGAGATTTGAAAGCAGGGCCTCGACTTCAGTTAACTGTCAATCAGAGATAGGGATGGGATGAGGTGCTCCAGCCTTTAGCACATGAGGGGCTCTTTGACACTTTGCACCAGAGAATAAAAAAATTTCTCAATGTTATGGAAGCACAGACACATATATGAAATGTGTGTCTTCTGGAATTAACAGCTATTTAATAGTGATTAGCTAGCAGTATTTCATCAAATAACTATTTGTTCGAATACTAGACTATTTGAATATTCAATTGAAAACGCAGTAAAAGTTCTATTGGCCCTCTCACCCTCCTGGCGCTTTTTTCAGCCAATAAACATGAGGGGGGGGGGGGGGGGGAGGGACAGGCACTAGGAATAGGCAGGACTTAAAAAAAAAACTTTAACTGTGATTGGCTGGCAAAACTATGTCACCTCCTGAGTATACGAACAGTGGATTTCAGATTTGTGTCACTTTCTGGTTGGAGATAGAGAGGGGGAGACTGTATACCATGGAGAGTTAGCTTTTAGGTAAAGTTAGGTAGGAAGGGACCCAAAAGTCCTTTTTAGAGCGAAAAGTATAGAAACCAGCAATAGGCTGTAGTGTATCTACTGTAGAGATAGGGTATACAGCTGTGTGTCATAAAAGCTATTATCTTGGTACTACTGATTTGCGCACTGTGTGTCCTATAAAGAATTTTAACAACTTTTTCTGTTTGGCATTCTAGAAAAAATTATATATCCGGTATATAGCTGTATAATGCGAGTGTGCCATAAAAACTATTATCTAGGTACAGCTGATTTGCGCACTGTGCGTCCTGTAAATAATTTGAAGTAATTTTTTGAGGGCTCATCACATCACACACACACACACACACAATGACAGTAAGCGGTGGGTGCTGTTTGATTTCCCCCTTGCCTATGCCATCTGTGATTGTCATGGGCAACGTGATTTAAAGGGGTGCATGATAAAGTTTCTTTTGCTTAATATTTGGCTTTCTGTCCATGCTAATGTAGAGGAAAGATGTTTTCCAAGTATTTTTTTCCATTATACATAGCGGTTATATTGTGTTTTGAGTGTATTGTAGTCAGGCTGTGATAGTGGCTTAATACTTCAACTTGGGCGTGTTAGATGTACCCAGGCATGCTTCCCCTGCTGCCGCAGATGCATTCCAGAGGTTTTGGCATCATTTACAGTCTCAATCTTTCCTTTATGATCTGTTCTCTGTTTATAGTCTGTTCCTGACTTTGGCTTCAAAAATATGTCAATTTCATAAGGGTCAAACAGGCTGTGTAATAGGGCTAGTGATTAGCCTATGAGCAATCACATGGTCGCTTGTTGACAGGGGCAGGGTGGTCCGGAGAGCAGGGGGGCATTTGCCCTTTGAGCCCCAAAAGGTGGAAACCCCCCCTTCCAGGGCTGTGTCCCCCCGAGGGTCACCAGCAGCAGCCCAAGCCCTAAATCCCAGCAACCCTCATCCCTTGACCTGGCTCAGTTAGCTAGCCCCTTCTCCCTCACAGTATGGCAGATTCCTCCGGCATCTGACAGGTTGGAGAAGACCGCAAAAAGAAAGGAAGACCCATCCCTGGATAAGGTGAGAATAAGGTTTTTGTTTTTTGAGTTGGATCAATGCAGGGGGACATTAGTACTTAATAGGCACAGCACAGGGTACATTATTACATTTTTACTATGGGGACACAGCACAGGGGATATTATTACTATGGGGGCACTGCACAGGGGACATTATTACTATGCGGACACAGCACAAGGGGCATTATTACTATGGTGGCACTGTACAGGGGCCATTATTATTATGGGGTACTGCACAGGGAGCATTATTACTATAGTGGCACTGCACAGGGAGCATTATTGCTATGGGGCCCAGCACAGGGGGCATTAATACTATGGTGGCACTGCACAGGAGGCATTTTTACAATGGGGGCACAGTTGGGGCATTATTACTATGGGTGCACAGCACAGGGGCATTATTACTATATGGATGTACAGCAGGAGGCTTTATTACTATATGGGGGCACAGCACAGAGGGCCAAACTAGGATGTCTATACTGTAGGAGAGAGAATCCTAAAATGTTTGGCAGATTATGCAGACAGGTTGTGTCCAGAAAAAAAGTCTCTATGATGGCTAGGGAAGATGGAGAAGTGAGTAACTGCGAAAAGCGAGTAAATGCGATCAGAGAAGACGTCACCTTTGAGTCATTAGTAACTGCACTGTAATCACTTACATGGTGTGCAGAGATTGTAAACCATTGGTGACTACCTCTAAATGGGTCAGTATATGGGGATGATACTTGTACAGTGGATGTTATTTAGTAATGGTATTGGGATGTAAAGGTATTATTGGTCTTGGTATACTGGATTTCATAATATGTGTTTCTTATATACAGGTATTATTGGTAATATTGTTCTTGGTGTACTGGATTTGGTCAGTAACTGTGTGATGGTATGGTGATATGTACAGTATGGTGATAATATGGAACAGTATAATATGGTACAATATAGTGGTGATAAATGAAACCAAGATCAACCTCTACCAGAATGATAAAAAGAAAAAAGAATGACAAAAGTGGGGTACAGTTCATGATCCAAAGTAGGGATGAGCCAACCGAACCGTTACGAACTTTGCAAAAAGTTCGGTTCGGTACCAAACCGAACTTTGAGAAAGTTTGTTACGAATCTGGTAAAAATAACAACAGCGACGCAAAATTGTACTTTTTTCACAAAATAGACCAGGATACAAGGGATTATTACTCTTATAATCCCTTGTATCCTGGTTTTATGTGAATATCAAGATGTGTGCTGTCACCCCTGTTAGGGTGAGACCTTAAATTAGTCTCCTCAGATATACCTGGGTGCTGCCTAATCAAAAATGTAATGTGACAGCTGTCTGTGAGTATCAACCAAGACACATGAAAGCAACTTCAGTGTTCAAGCTTATCGAATTTATTAAGGGAAAATCTCAGTTCATATCTTTACAATAAAGGTAAAAAAAAAGGAGAACGCAGTTTAGCCGCAACAAAAAAAGTTTAAAAAAGTTTTGAATAAAAATATTGGCAACTCATTGGGATTCTTGGTGTCCAAGACCGTGCACCCCAGTGCTGATGTCTGGTCCTTTAATTATGGGCAAGGGCAGTACTGCCTATTGGGTCAACATTCCCCCAGAAGACCACCTGAAAGTTAGCCCATTCTTGCCACTGTCACCTCCCCGGTGCTTTAGAGGGCCAGTTTTGCAAAAATTCTGCCTCCACCCGCATGCAACCATCCACCGCTTTGACTGCAGTCTAACCTGCCCCGGTGTCTTACCAACGATGTCAGGCCCGACGCTGTCAGACTGTCCTCCATTTGTTGAGCCTCCGGACTATCAGGCAGGAGAAGGATATATATGAATGGCTGACCCCAGGTCAACTTACGGTGGGAAGTGTTGTACCCCACAAAGGGAGGAACATTGTCTCTGCAGTGCAGCAGGGAGGGCTGAGTCATACACCTTGTATGACACATGTGATAAACCTCATAGTGCACAGGTTTCTTCGAACATGTCCTGCCTATTGTTGATCCCTTTTGAGGACGCGACTCTGTTTGTGAGCAGGCATGACTATGGGATCAACAACATCATCCCACTCGTCGGTGTTCTGGAAAGTGTGCTAAACAACATCATCAGCAAGGATTCCCAGGCCACCACTTCAAGTCTGAACATCCTCCTCCTCCTTCATGAATTGTCTGTTCTGAACGATACTGGCCTGGGTGCAATCAGGTACTGCCTTCTCCTCCTCCTTCTCTGTCTGTTCTCAATTATACTGGGCTGGGTTCAATCAAGTGGTGCCGCCTCCTCCAATAGTCTCTTTTGACTTATACTGGGCAGGGTGCAATCAAGTGCTACTGCCTCCTCCTCCGTCAATTGTCTGTTCTCAACCACACTGGGTCCAATACAGTACTATTACTGAATGTGAGAGTCCAGAGGCCGGCACTACTGTAAACCCAACAACGTAAGATATATTGGACGGCAGGTCACAGAACCCTGTATGCAGTGCAGCAATTGGCTAGTGGAGGTGCTCTACGCCAGGTAAATAGTCCAATATAGGTAGCGGTTAGAAAAATAGAGGCGGTCACTCACCACAAAGTTGCCGTGAATTCGCTTTATTGGTCCGGGTAGTGAACACTAAAGTGAAGGAGGAAGGTGGAGGAGCGGGTGCAATCAGACAAAAGTTTTCACGCGGTCACGCGCTTCGTTAGGTCTGGCATGACAGACTGTACTATTACTGCTGCTGGTTCCACTGTCAAATGTCTGTTTTCCACCCTACTGGGTCCAAGGAACTTTGTGTCCTATGTCCCATGTAATCACTTACACCTTGGCTAATTTTCTTTCACTATTTTGCACTTTGATTTTTTCACTTTTTTATTGTAATAGCAACTGCAACTAAACGAAACTAGACCCTATAAGACTCCCACTATCGTAGCTGGAATAATTCAGCTGTTATAGCAAGGTTCGATTTACGTTCGGTTCGTACGAATCCGAACTTCACGAAAATTCGCTGGATTGAACCGAATCGAACTTTTCAAAAGTTTGCTAATCCCTAATTCAAAGCATACCACATCATCTGTAAACCACGGCGGAGGCAGTGTGATGGCTTAGGCATGCATAGCTGCCAGTGGCACTGGGTCACTAGTGTTTATTGATGATGTGACACAGAACAGAAGCAGTTGAATGAATTCTGAGGTATTCAGCAACTCAGTTTATTAAAGCAGTGGAGAAGTGGAATATTCTTAAATGGCCAAGTAAGTCACATGATCCAAACCCAATAGAGCATTCATTTCACTTGTGAGGGTATGCTTACACTGAAGAATAGGCGAGGAATGGGAGAGGAAATGAATAGGAAAGTTTCACTTGAAATTTCCTCTTCTTCAGCTCCAGCAGAATAGGAACAGAATTAGAGCAGAATTGCGAGTAGGGATGAGCGAACTGGTTCGGCCGGTATGGGAACCGGGTCGGATTTTCAGTCCGATCGGATTAGGATTTTTGGAAGTGCGCTCTGAATTTTTTTTTCTTGCTTTCTAAAATGGCAGCCGCCATGTTAGAAAGCAGGAAGTGTATCGGGCAGGAAAAGCGCTTTCCCATGATGCCAGGAACACATCCAATCGGCAGGGATGTTGCACTAGCCCACCCCCTGTGACATCGGTATAGCTTTAAGAGGAGTGGTCACATGACTGCATAAAGCAGTGTGCTGAGAGAGAGGAAAGAGACTGTTACCAGTGCACACAGCTAGTCAGTGACAAAACCCTGCTGCTGCACACTGCTGTACTGTGCTGACAAGATATTCAACAAACGCAAAGACAAAAAGATTATTAGGAAAGCAGAGAGGAGAAACATATAGTGATTGAGAGAGAAAAATAGAGAGGGTGAAAGATAGATAGGTAGATAGATAGGTAGATAGATTAGGCATAGAGCAAAGGGTGCACAGAACAAAAACGTGCTATAGAGATATCCAAGTACTATAGTGGCACCCTTGCAAGAGTGTATATGACATACGTGTTTTCCTGAGACATAAATATATATCTCTTGTGCATGTCTGTAGAATAAAACAAAAAAAGTGCTATACAGATATCCAAGTACTACAGTGGCACCCTTGCGAGAGTGTATATGACATACGTGTTTTCCTGTGACACAAATATATACATCGTGCATGTCTGTGTAATAAAACTATAAAAAAAGTGCTATACAGATATCCAAGTACTATAGTGGCACCTTTGTGGGAGTGTATATGACATACGTGTTTTCCTGAGACACAAATATATATCTCTTGTGCATGTCTGTAGAATTAAACAAAAAAAAGTGCTATACAGATATCCAAGTACTACAGTGGCACCCTTGCGAGAGTGTATATGACATACGTGTTTTCCTGAGACACAAATATATACCTCGTGCATGTCTGTGTAATAAAACTATAAAAAAAGTGCTATACAGATATCCAAGTACTATAGTGGCACCCGTGTGGGAGTGTATATGACATACGTGTTTTCCTGAGACACAAATATATATCTCTTGTGCATGTCTGTAGAATTAACAAAAAAAAAGTGCTATCCAGATAACCAAGCACTACAGTGGCCCCCTTGCGAGAGTGTATATGAAATCCGTGTTTTCCTGAGACACAAATAAATACATATCTCTTGTGCATGTCTGTAGAATAAAACAAAACAAAAAAAAGTGCTATACAGATATCCAAGTACTACAGTGGCACCCTTGAGAGAGTGTATATGACATACGTGTTTTCCAGAGACACAAATATATACCTTGTGCATGTCTGTAGAATAAAACTCTAAAAAAAGTGCTATACATATATCCAAGTACTATAGTTGCACCCTTGCAAGAGTATATATGACATACGTGTTTTCCTGAGACACAAATATATACCTCGTGCATGTCTGTAGAATAAAACAAAAAAAAAGTGCTATATAGATATCCAAGTACTAAAGTGGCACCTGTCAGGACTGGCAAGCATAGACAGGACAGAGACAGTGGGCCCTGGATCTGAACCCACCCACTGACTCTACCTACTTGCCTCGGTCGACCCTAAACGGTCGCGGACAACCACAAAGGCGTTCCCTATGCTGAGTAAGTGAAACACAGAACAAGACGGACAGACAAACACAATATGGAATAGTAAAACAATCCGGGTCAAACCACACGGGCAACGCAGTACACAATCAGTAACACAAGGGATAGTCAAAAGTCAGGCGGAGGTCATAACACGAGTAAGTCAGGCAGAAAGGAATTAGGACGAGGTTCGCAGGAATAGGACAATTGGAGCTGGGATCAGAATGAACCTAATAGCCAGCGATTAGAGGCTTGCTCTGACTTACTATTATACTGGATCAGGAGCCGGGACCAAAGGCTGATTAGTACAGCCTCCTGAATCCAGACACAGTTCAGCTGCAGCACTGCAGGCTCAGTGGCAGAGCGATCCGTCACTCAGCCTGCATTAAAACTGCTCAGCTGCGTGCCGGCCGGCAGTCACATGACCACGGCATCCCTGGTTGTCAGGGACGCCTTCGGGTCTCCGTGACATCGCTCGGCTCCGGCGGGCGGAGCGACGGCACGCTCCTGAGCCGGCCGCTGGAGCCGAGCTGGAGACAGATGTCGCTGGAGCCCGGAAAGGTAAGTTCCTGACATGACCCCCCCTCTTATGAGGGGCCTCAGGACCCTTATGCACTGGACCGGGCTTAGACGGATTCTGGGCATGATATAGTCGGATCAACTGGGGAGCATGTATGTCCGTAACCGCCACCCAAGTACGTTCCTCTGGTCCAAAACCCTTCCAGTGGACCAGGTACTGTAACGAGCCCTGTACCCAATGAGAGTTCAGAATTCTTTCCACCTCGTATTCCAACTCACCCTGAATGGCCAGCGGAGCAGGGGGAGGCGATGGGGACACAGGTGGCACATATTTTTTCAGCAGAGTTTTGTGAATTACGGAATGAATTCTAAGAGAGGTTGGTAGAGTAGAGTCTGAAAGTAACAGGGTTAATGACTTCCGTGATGGTATATGGCCCAATGTATTTGGGCACCAACTTCCCTGATTGTACCCTCAGCTTAAGATTCTTAGTAGAGAGCCAGACTTCATCACCAACTACATATTGATGGCCAGATATGCGTCTTTTGTTAGCATATTTTTGGTGGGACTCTCGGGCTTTAACCAAGCTCTGATGAGCCTGGGCCCAAACTGTGCACAGTTTTGACAATATAACTTCGACTGAAGGGTTTACGGATTCGGTGGAGTGAACAGAGGAGTATCTAGGATAAAATCCATAATTACAATAGAATGGCGACATTTTAGTAGAACGTTGCTCATGGTTATTGTTTGCAAACTCAGCGAGAGAGATAAAATCACGCCATTTGTCCAGGGTATCAGACACAAAACACCTAAGAAATTGTTCCAACAACTGGTTGACCCTCTCAGTCTGCCTATTCGTTTGGGGGTAAAAGCAGAAGAGAAGGACAATGAAGTACCTAATTTAGCACAAAACTCTCTCTAGAATATGGCTACAAACTGGACACCCCTATCAGAAACAATGTTTTCAGGGACCCCATGCAGGCGCAAAATATGGTTGACAAATAGCGTGGCTAATAAACGAGCACTGGACAGTTTGCGCAGTGGAATAAGGTGACACATCTTTGAGAATCGATCTACCACCACCCAAATCACAGTTTTACCCTTAGATACTGGCAAATCCATAATAAAATCCATCGATAAATGCGTCCAATGTCTCGTAGGGACCGGCAGAGGGTGTAACAGCCCCTCCGGTGGCTTATGGGGAACCTTGGACCTAGCACAGACTTCACAGGCATCAACAAATGACTTAACATCTCGGGCCCAGGTTGGCTACCAGAAATGACACAAGAGCAAGTATTTGGTACCTGCAATACCAGGATGTCCCGCCAAGACGGAACTATGGATCTCCTCCAGAACTCGGAGTCGAAGATTCAGCGGTACAAATAGGAGAACTTCAGGAGTGTTATGGGGGGCCAGATCTTGTGACTGCGCGACTAGAGTCACCAGGTCGGGTTGCAGGACAGATACTACAATGCCGGGTTTTAAGATCGTATCGACCGGGTTTTCGGAGGTGTCTTTGAACTCAAAGCTGCGGGAGAGAGCGTCAGCCCGGATATTACGAGAACCAGGTCGATAGGTGATCTCGAAGTTGAATCAAGTGAAGAATAAGGCCCACCGGGCCTGACGTGGAGAAAGAGGCTTGGCAGTATCAAGATAAACCAAATTTTTGTGGTCTGTCAGCACAGTAATTTTATGTTTGGCACCTTCTAGAAAATGCCTCCACTCATCAAATGCCATCTTGATGGCTAGCAGCTCTCGATTACCAATATCATAGTTGCGTTCTGCTTGAGAGAACTTCCTCGAGAAGTACGCAACTGGCCGAAGATGGGTAAGAGTGTCCGATCCCTGTGACAAGACTGCTCCCACCCCCACCTCAGACGCGTCTACTTCAACAATAAACGAGTCAATACTGGAGCTTCTGAGAAACAGTGCCGGTTGGTATCGAATGCCTGGAGAGCCTCTGTGGACCAGTGTACCAGATCCGCCCCCTTTTTGGTTAAATCCGTAAGAGGTTTGGCTATGATGGAAAACCCCTTAATGAATTTCCTATAATAATTTGCGAAGCCTAAGAACCTTTGTAGAGCTTTCAGGTTGTTAGGTCGCTCCCAATTTTCAATGGCCGCCACCTTGATAGGATCCATACTAAATGAATTAGGAGTAATATTATAGCCCAAAAACGAAACCTCTTGTATACCGAATTGGCACTTCGATAATTTGGCACAAAGACTGTTTTTTCTGAGAAGCTCCATCACAGTACGAACATGCATCATATGAGAAGACCAATCTGAGGAAAAAATTAAAATATCGTCGAGATACACAACAAGAAAACGTCCCAGGTGCTCACGAAAAATGTCATTAACAAAATGTTGGAAAACCGCCAGAGCATTACATAACCCAAAGGGCATGACTAGATACTCGAAGTATGCGGTCTTCCACTCGTCACCCTCCCTGTTGCGGATTAAATTGTATGCCCCCCGCAGGTCCACCTTAGAAAACCAATTGGCGCCTACAATTTGGTTGAACAGATCGGGGATTAGTGGTAGTGGGTGTTGATTCTTTACAGTAATTTTATTTAGCTCCCGGTAATCAATACAAGGCCCGAGACCCCCGCCTTTTTTACAGACAAAAAAGAATCCTGCCCCCATGGGAGAAGAGGACGGGCGTATGTGGCCTTTACGCAAACTGTCCTTAATGTATTCTCACATGGCTTCTCTCTCAGGGCAGGAATAAATATGCGACCTCAAGGGTATTTGACACCGGGAACTAAATCAATGGCGCAGTCATATGGTCTATGGGGTGGAAACCCTTCCACCGTCTTCTCATCGAAGACATCAGCATAATCAGATAAAAACTCCGGAATCTCCCCCTCCCCCGGGGAGCATTGCACGAGAGACACAGCAATACAGTGGGAAGCACATCCAGGCCCCCACTGTACCAGTTCCCTGCTGGACCAGTAAAAAACTGGATTGTGTGTTTCCAGACAGGGCAACCCCAGTATCACATCCGACGACAAATTATGCATAAGCAGAAACTCAAGCCTTTCAGCATGGATAGAGCCCACTTTGACCTCCAGACAGGGGGTCACATATCGCACGTCCCCTTGGGCAAAGGAGGCAGAATCTGCTCCAGTGACATTTACAGGACACTGGAGCAGCAGAGGACATACCTCCAAACCAGAGAAAAACATGGGATTTACAAAATTAGCTGAAGAACCAGAATCAATGTGAGCATACCCATTAATACTTTTACCGCCCACAGTCAAGGAAATTGGCAACAATAACTTATTTTTGAAGGTTACCTGTGCGCCTGAGAGACCCACTCGATAATCTCTCAGGCGCTGGAGTTTTCCGGCGATGGACCCGGTCTGGAAGGGCCTTGCCGAACTTGGTGTCCTGTCCTTCCGCTATAAAAACATAAGTTATTTTGCAGGTGATGGGCACGTCGGGCTTTAGCATCGATGACATCCACCTGCATAGGCTTTTCGGGTGATGGTAGGACAGGGAGGGAAGGCTTGGGGTGTGAGAGCGGCGACAGGGAGGTTCTAGTTGGTCAGGGGTACCCTTCTCTCTCTGTCGGTCCCTGGTCAACTCTGATAGCTAGAGTCATACTGTCCTCAAGCGAGTCAGGAGTAAGGTATGCCACCAACATATCCTTCAATCTGTCACAAAGCCCCACCCGAAACTGATATCGGAGGGACGAATCATTCCACGTGGAGAGACCGCTGGAACTCCGAGCAGTACTCCTCCACTGGACGTCGGCCCTGTCTCAACACGGTCAGCTGACGTTCAGCGTTAGCTGCACAGTCTGGGTCATCGTACAGTAGACCTAAAGCTGAAAAGAACTGGTCGGGGTTCCGTAGGTCAGGGTGATAGGGAAAATTCCCTCTCCTGTGGTGGCCCTTGGAGGAGAGACATGATGATACCTACCTTCTGAGCCTCATCCCCTGAGGAGCGAGGACGCAACCTAAAATACAATTTGCATCCCTCCCTGAAGGCACGGAATTTCCTTCTGTCCCCTGAGAACTTATCAGGAAGCTAAACAGGTGGCTCAGGAGGTGTGGGGGAGGACAGTGGGCCCTGGATCTGAACCCACCCACTGACCCTACCTACTTGCCTCGGTCAACCCTAAACGGTTGCGGACAACCACAAAGGCGTTCCCTATGCTGCGTAAGTGAAACACAGAACAAGACAGACAGACAAACACAATATGGAATAGTAAAACAATCCGGGTCAAACCACATGGGCAACACAATCAGTAACACAAGGTATAGTCAAAAGTCAGGCGGAGGTCAGGACACAAGTAAGTCAGGCAGAAAGGAATTAGGACGGGGTTCTCAGGAATAGGACAAGGGGAGCTGCGATCAGAATGAACCTAACAGCCAGTGATTTACTATTATACTGGATCAGGAGCCCGGACCAAAGGATGATTGGTCCGGCCTCCTGAATCCAGACACAATTCAGCTGCAGCACTGCAGGCTGAGTGGCAGAGCGATCCATCACACAGCCTGCATTGAAGCTGCTCAGCTGAGTCACGTGACCACGGCATCCCTGGTTGTCAGGGACGCCATCGGGTCTCCGTGACGTCACTCGGCTCCGGCGGGCAGAGCAACGGCACGCTCCTGAGACGGCCTCCGGAGCCGAGCTGGAGCCCGGAAAGGTAGGTTCCTGACAGCACCCTTGCGAGAGTGTATATGACATAAGTGTTTTCCTGAGACACAAATATATACCTTGTGCATGTCTGTGTAATAAAACTCTAAAAAAAAGTGCTATACAGATATCCAAGTACTATAGTGGCACCCTTGAGAGAGTGTATATTACATAGGTCTTTTCCTGAGACGCAAATATATGCATGTCTGTAGAATAAAAAAAAAACTAAAAAAAATCTGCTATACAGATATAGAAGTACTAAAGTGGGACGCCTGCTAGACTGTATTACAGAAAATACTGTTCTCATCTACCAAGTGTGGAAATCATAATTTGAATATAAACTCATGGCACAGCGGCAGCAGGAAACCTCACAAAGGGTTTTAGGCAGAGGGCAGGGCAGAAAGTCTGGCTCAAGGGGCAGAAGAGGAAGTAGCGCAGGAAGAGGGTCCAGTGGCAGGCCTGAGCTTCCTTTGTCACACCAGGGTCGTGTCCACACGTCTAATTCCACAGTCCTGGAGTGGCTGGCTCACACTTTGACGTCCACAAGGATGAGTAGTGAGACAGCCAGCCAGGTATCTATGGGTACCTCGGACACGACCCTGACTTGCCACGGGCACACAGCAACTCCCTCACATCCTCCATCTGACATCAGCAACATCCCGCTAACTTTTGAACCACCGCCTCCAAGGGAACTGTTGGCGTCTATGAGCTGCCAACTGCTCTTTGATGAGCATGTGGGGGAAGAGACAGGGGACAATCAGGTGGAGGGCATAGCTGTGTCAAAGGCGATATAAGAGTAGGCCCATGATAGGCCTGGCAGGAAAGCAATAGGCAGTAGACGAGAGAGGGGTGGGCAGGAGCCTGATGAGGATGATAGCATCATTCTGGAACTGGATGATGCTACATCGGATGTTACATGAACAGATTCGTCAACCAGGAATCCGTATGTCAGCAGGCCCACCACAACTAAAAAGCAGACAGGCAGCAGTAGTCAAATAACAAGTCGGAAGCGTAGCCGGGACAAGCAGATGACCACTGGGGATCCCTCCTTTACTGCAGGTCCTAGTATTGGCAGCGCCCGCCCATCCTCGCAGCCTGTCGGTACTAGACTCTACACCTTGCCTGTATGGCAGTTTTTTAAAAAGTGCCAGGAGGACACCTATTATGTCATCTGTCGCCTGTGTGACAGGCACATTAAAAGAGGCAAGAGTTGCCATCCTGGCCCCAGCACCATGGCTGCCCATGTAAAGCGCCACCACCTTTCTGCCTGGGAGAAACGGGGTGATAGTAGGTAAGAGCAGGCCCAGGCAGACCCGCGGTCAACAGCAGCAGGAAGCAGAAGTAGTCAGGGGGGCCTTTCACACAGTCAGACCTCCTCTGTGAAATCTCCCTTCTTCAGCTGGTGGCCCCTGTGTTGCTAGCAGCAGGCAGCCTGTTATGGAGTCCCTATACCGGAGGCAGACATATGCACCCAGCAATCCCGCAGCAGTCAAGCTGAAAGCCCACTTTGCCAAGTTGCTGGTGCTCCAGGCCCTGCCGTTTAAAGTGGTGGACTTGGCACCTTTCCATGAACTGATGTTGTGTGCGGAGCTAGGGCGGAAGGTGCCGAGTCGACACTACTTTTCTAACACAGCTGTGCCGGCCATGTACAGCTATGTTCACAAAAAGGTTACTCACTCGCTGAGCCATTCAGTGAGCAGACATGTACATTTAACCACAGACATCTGGAGCTGTAATTACGGGCAAGGGCAGTATATGTCCATAACTGCTCAGAGGGTAAATGACATATATCCGGCGGACCCTCAGCAACTGGGCCAGGGAAGGGCGATGACACCACCCTGTTGTCACAGCAGGGTTTCTGTGTCGCGGCCCTCCTCCACCTCCTCCAGTAGGTCCAAAGCCTCCTCAACCGCCAGTGGTCATCACTTGTACCACTTGGGTATGGCACGGAGGTGTCACGCTGTGCTGCACCTAGTCTGCCTGGGGGAAAGGAGACACACAGGGGAAGAGCTACACCGCCTGCTCGAGACGGAAATAATCTCGTGGCTGACTCCACGCCATCTGAAAGTTGGGATGGTGGTGAGTGACAATGGGAGCAACATTCTCTCCGCGCTGCGTCGAGGAGGTATGAGGCACGCCCCGTGTATGGCACATGTTTTAAACCTAATAGTTACACACTTTCTAAAGTCTTTATCCCATTTACAGACTGTGCTGTCAATGGCTTGAAAGCTGTGTAACCATTTCAATCATTCAAGTTGTTCTCACAACATCCTCCTCGACCTGCAGCGGACGGATGGTCTTTCCAACCATCATCTCATTTGCGATGTAGCCACGCGGTCGAACTCCACCCTCCACATGCTGGACCTGCTCTATGAGCAGAGGAAGGCCTTGACGGATTTTCTGTTGATGCAGGCGGACACGGCGACTCCCTTGGGTAACCTGGAGCGCGGGCAGTGGCAGCTCATTCGCGACACCTGCCGCTTGCTACGACCATTTGAGGAGGCCACCTTTCTGGTCAGTGGGCAAGACAAAGGACTGAGCACCATCATACCCATGCTTCATGCACTGGAGCTGATGCTCATGCGACTCAATGGTGAGGGGGAAGAGGTCTTGCAACTGTCGCAGCCTGCGTCGCTGGAGGAAAGCTTGGCGGAGGAGGAGGGAGAGGAAGTTGAGGAGGAGGAGGAGGAACGCACAGGAACTCTTAGGGGAGATGAGAAGGAGATGAGCCTTCCTTCCAGACCAGAGGGGGGCCAGAGGAGGATATGCAGGGCTATGAGGAGGATGAGGAGGAAGGAGGCAGTACCCATTGGCAGTATGCTGTGGAGACGGAGGCGGGGTCTTCTTCCCACTCCCTGGTGGAAATGGCTAAGCGCATGTTGATATGCTTTCGGCTGACCCACGCTTGCAAAGGATTCGTCAACGGATCGACTTCTGGCTGGCCACACTACTGGACCCACGGTATCGCAACAAGCTGTGTGAATTCATTCACCCTTCCCAATGAGAGAAAAAAATTAATTATTATAGAGAGGAGCTGGGTGCACAGTTAGTGGCAGCCTTTCAAACACGGCGCTCTCATTCACACCATTCCCACAGGGGCCACACCAGCAGCGCTTCCTCCTCAACATCCTCCGCTCGCAGCTTGGGTGGCATGAGCAGCGGCATCAGTCTGAGCCTGATATCCATGATGCACACTTTCATGCAGCCACAGGTAACAGGAGCCCCTGCACAGCAGCCGGACATGGCGGCACACCTCAAACAGCAAGTCCAGGTGTTTTTAGACTCTACATTGCCACCTAATGTGTCGGAGCCCCTGGACTAATGGGTGGGAAAATTAGATGTCTGACCACAACTCGCTGAATTTGCTTTAGACTCCTGTTCGACCAGCAGTGTGTCATCCGAGCGAGTTTTCAGTGCAGCAGGTCATATTGTCAGTCCCAGGAGAACCAGATTGTCCTGTGATAGTGTGGAACGTCTGACTTTCATCAAAATGAACGTCACATGGATAGATAAGGACTTTGTGACACCTGCTCCTGATACCACAGAGTAGGATTTGATCGTGATGTCACCAAGATGTAGGACCTTTTCTGCTTCTATTATGGCCTATTTGTGAACTAGACCTTACTGGTCATTCCACCATTCCTGCTGCTGCTACCTCTCGCCTGTCCATGGACCTCATTATTCTGCTTCTGCTGCTCATGGCACCCCATTACAACTTCTACTCCTGCCCTGGCTTCTATGTTGACTACTGCTGGGCCTTCACTGGCTTCTACGTTACTACTGCCGCTCCTGTAGTGGCCTCCATGTTGACTACTGCCGCTCCTGTACTGGCCTCCATGTTGGCTACTGCTGGGCCTTCACTGGCCTCTATGTTGACTACTGCCACTCCTGTACTGGCCTCCATGTTGACTACTGCCGCTCCTGCCCTGGCCTTCATGTTGGCTACTGCTGGGCCTTCACTGACCTCTGTTGACTACTGCCGCTCCTGTACTGGCCTCTATGTTGACTATTGCCGCTCCTGTACTGGCCTTCATAATGACCACTGCCGCTTCTGTACTGGCCTCCATGTTTGCTACTGCTTGGCCTTCACTTGCCTCTATGTTGACTACTGACACTCCTGCCCTGGCCTCCATGTTGGCTACTGCTGGGCCTTCAATGGCCTCCATGTTGACTACTGCTGGGCCTTTACTGGCCTATATGTTGACTACTGCCGCTCCTGTACTGGCCTCTATGTTGACTATATGTTTGCTACTGCTGGGCCTTCACTGGCCTCTATGTTAACTATTTTCACTCTGGTACTGGCCTCCATGTTGACAACTGCTGGGCCTTCACTGGCCTCCATGTTGACTACTGCTGGGCCTTCACTGGCCTCTATGTTAACTACTGCCGCTCCGGTACTGGCCTCTATGTTGACTACTGCCGCTCCTGTACTGGCCTTCATGTTTGCTACTGCTGGGCCTTCACTGACCTCCATGTTGACTACTGCTGGGCCTTCACTGGCCTCTATGCTGACTACTGCTGCTCTTGTACTGGCCTGTAATTTGACTACTGCCGTTCCTGTACTGGCTTCCATGTTGACTACTGACACTCCTGCCCTGGCCTCCATGTTGGCTATTGCTGGGCCTTCACTGGCCTCCATGTTGTCTACTGCTGGGCCTTCACTGGTCTCCATGTTGACTATTGCTGGGCCTTCACTGGCCTCTATGTTGACTACTACCACTCCTGTACTTGCCTCCATGTTGACTACTGCTGGGCCTTCACTGGCCTCTATGTTGACTACTGCTGGGCCTTCACTCGCCTCTATGTTGATTACTGCCACTCCTGCCCTGGCCTCCATGTTGGCTACTGCTTGGTCTTCACTGGCCTCTATGTTGGCTACTGCTGGGACTTCACTGGCCTCTATGTTGACTACTGAAACTCCTGTACTGGCCTCTATGTTGACTACTGAAACTCCTGTACTGGCCTCCATGTTGACTACTCCTGGGCCTTCACTAGCCCCTATGTTGACTACTGCCGCTCCTGCCCTGGCCTCCATGTTGGCTACTGCTGGGCCTTCACTGGCCTCTATGTTGACTACTGCCGCTCCTGTACTGGCCTCGATTTTGACTACTGTTGCTCCTGCCTGTCCTCCATGTTTACTACTGTTGCTCCTGCCTTGCCTACATGTTGACTACTGTTGCTTCAGCCTGTCCTCCATCTTGACTACTGTTGCTCCTGCCTGGCCTCCATGTTTGATACTGATGCTCCTGTACTGGCCTCAAATGACTATTGCTGGACCTCCACTGGCCTCCATGTTGACTATTTCTGCTCCTGCCTGGCCTCCATTTTGACTACTGTTTCTCCTGCCTGGCCTTCATGTTGACTACAGTTGCTCCTGCCTGGCCTCCATGTTGACTACTGTTGCTTCTGCCTGGCCTCTATGTTGACTTCTACTGATCCTGCCTGGCCTCCATGTTGACTACTGTTGCTCCTGCCTTGCCTCCATGTGGACTACTGTTGATCCTGCCTGCCCTCCATGTTGACTACTGTTGCTTCTGCCTGGCCTCCATGTTGACTACTACTGATCCTGCCTGGCCTCCATGTTGACTACTGTTGCTCCTGCCTGGCCTCCATGTGGACTACTGTTGATCCTGCATGTCCTTCATGTTGACTACTGTTGATCCTGCCTGGCCTCCATGTTGACTACTGTTGATCCTGCCTGGCCTCCATGTTGACTACTGTTGATCCTGCCTGGGCTCCATGTTGACTACTGTTGCTCCTGCCTGGCCTCTTTGTTGACTACTGTTGCTACTGCCTGGCCTCCCTGTTGACTACTGTTGCTCCTGCCTGGCCTCCATGTGGACTACTGTTGATCCTGCCTGCCCTCCATGTTGACTACTGTTGCTTCTACCTGGCCTCCATGTTGACTACTACTTATCCTGCTTGGCCTCCATGTTGACTACTGTTGCTCCTGCCTGGCCTCCATGTGGACTACTGTTGATCCTGCATGGCCTTCATGTTGACTACTGTTGATCCTGCCTGGCCTCCATGTTGACTACTGTTCATCCTGCCTGGCCTCCATGTTGACTACTGTTGATCCTGCCTGGGCTCCATGTTGACTACTGTTGATCCTACCTGTCCTCCATGTTGACTACTGTTTCTCCTGTCTCGCCTCCATGTTGACTACTGTACTGGCCTCAAATGACTATTGCTAAACCTCCACTGGCCTCCAATGACTACTGCTGCTCATGCCTGGCCTCCATTTTGACTACTGTTGTTCCTGCCTGGCCTCCATGTTGAATACTGTTGGTCCTGCCTGGCCTCCATGATGACTACTGTTTCTCCTGCCTGGCCTCCATGTTGACTACTGTTGATCCTGCCTGGCCCCCATGTTGACTACTGTTTCTCCTGTCTGGCCTCCATGTTGACTACTGTTGCTCCGGCCTGGCCTCCATGTTGACTACTGCTGCTCCTGTACTGGCCTCAAATGACTATTGCTGGACCTCCACTGGCCTCCAATGACTACTGCTGCTCATGCCTGGCCTCCATTTTGACTATGGTTGCTCCTGCCTGGCCTCCATGTTGAATACTGTTGGTCCTGCCTGGCCTCCATGCGGACTACTGTTGATCCTGCCTGGCCTCCATGTGGACTACTGTTGATCCTGTCTGGCCTCCATGTTGACTACTGCTGCTCCTGTACTGGCCTCAAATGACTATTGCTGGACCTCCACTGGCCTCCAATGACTACTGCTGCTCATGCCTGGCCTCCATTTTGACTACGGTTGCTCCTGCCTGGCCTCCATGTTGAATACTGTTGGTCCTGCCTGGCCTCCATGCGGACTACTGTTGATCCTGCCTGGCCTCCATGTGGACTACTGTTGATCCTGTCTGGCCTCCATGTTGACTACTGCTGCTCCTGTACTGGCCTCAAATGACTATTGCTGGACCTCCACTGGCCTACAATGAATACTGCTGCTCCTTCACTGCATTTGTGACCTTTTTCCTGCATAGACCCTGTAATGGTGAATTTCCTGCATAGACCCTGTAATGGTGAATTTCCTGCATAGACCCTGTAATGGTGAATATTAAAGTAAAAAAAAAAAATGACTTTGAGATATTGAAAACATAACAATGTTACTGACATGTAATCAGCAGATGAACAAGTTGTCAATCATTGAGAGGAGAAAAGAGGGATCAAGGGAAGTTACTAAAAGAAATGCGCCCCTGAGAAACCTCTTGGGCACTTAGAGTTGCATTGGCCAAGGTGTTTCAAAACTACAATTGGGCCTGGACAGCCAAAGCAAAAGCTTTTAGCTGTGCAACAGCTGGAGGACCGCAGTTTCCCTTTCCCTGTGTTAAATAGATATAGATAAATTACAAATATCCCCATTCATATAAATATTTAATATTTAACTGTGACATCTTTTTTGTAACCATAGGAATTTAATTGAGAACAATGCAATTACTAATATTTTCTAACACTTCTCTGCAAAGAAACTTTATAAATAGTTTGTAACACTTCAATATTTTTTTAAACTCATAAAAGACGTATGAAGGATCTGCCTATTCCATAAACATTAATCTGTACGGCACACAGGTGGGAAAAATCCCACTTCTCGATATTTGTGTATACAATGGTGCCAGCAGGGTTCTGTGATTCATCTCAAATTTAAATTGACATCTCTTAAATAAGTTTTGTTCAGAAGTAATGTGGGTGTCTCCAGAACATGTACAAAATTTAGCAATGCTTTGGAAGGCTGACTCATGTATCTACCCAATATTATGCTAGCAGTAAGAGTATGAAAGCACCTAAACAGTAAGCAACAATATGAATATGCATAATCAGAAAGTTAAAAACCCAAGAATAAATATAAGTCATTACTTATGTTGTTAACTTGAAAGGTAGAAACTTGTAAAGCTTTAAATATTTTATATTTAGCACTGCATGGTATAGAGGAGCTTTCGGATTTTTTCGGAAAGGTCGGTTCAACCGAATTTCGGATTTCTTCGGATTTCATAGTTTAAAGCATCTATATGATACGGGTGTAGTGTATTTGGTTGAATTTAGGGCTCTACATGTCAGTAACAACATTATCTTTTCGATAACTCAAAGTCAATTTTTTTTAGACTTTAATATTCACCATTACAGGGTCTATGCAGGAAACTCACCATTACAGGGTCTATGCAGGAAAAAAGGTCACAAATGCAGTGAAGGAGCAGCATTAGTCATTGGAGGCCAGTGGAGGTCCAGCAATAGTCATTTGAGGCCAGTACAGGAGCAGCAGTAGTCAACATGGAGGCCAGGCAGGAGCAGCAGTAGCCAACATGGAGGCCAGGCAGGAGCAACAGTATTCAACATGGAGGGCAGTTAATGACCAGCAGAAGCCAACAAGGAGGCAAGGGCAGGCACAGCAGTAGTCAACATAGATGCCAGTTAAGGCCCAGTAGTAGCCAACAATGAGGCAATGGCAGGCACAGCAGTAGTCAACATGGATGCCAGTTAAGGCCCAGCAGTAGCCAACAAGGAGGCAAGGGCAGGCACACCAGTAGTCAACCTAGATGCCAGTTAAGGCCCAGCAGTAGCCAACAAGGAGGCAAGGGCAGGCACATCAGTAGTCAACATGGATGCAAGTTAAGGCCCAGCAGTAGCCAACAAGAAGGCAAGGGCAGGCATAGCAGTAGTCAACATAGATGCCAGTTAAGGCCCAGCAGTAGCCAACAATGAGGCAATGGCAGGCACAGCAGTAGTCAACACGGATGCCAGTTAAGGCCCAAAAGTAGCCAACAAGAAGGCAAGGGCAGGCACACCAGTAGTCAACCTAGATGCCAGTTAGGGCCCAGCAGTAGCCAACAAGGAGGCAAGGGCAGGCACATCAGTAGTCAAGATGGATGCAAGTTAAGGTCCAGCAGTAGCCAACAAGGAGGCAAGGGCAGGCACAGCAGTAGTCATCATGGATGCCAGTTAAGGCCCAGCAGTAGCAAATTATGAGGCCAGTGAAGGCCCAGCAGTAGCCAAGATGGAGGCCAGGGCAGGAGTAGTAGTTGTAATGGTTTGACATGAGCAGCAGAAGCAGAAAAATGAGGTCCATGGACAGGCGAGAGGTAGCAGGGCAGCAGGAATGTTGGAATGACCAGTAAGGTCTAGTTCACACATAGGCCATAATAGACGCAGAAAAGGCCCTACATCTTGGTGACAACAGGACCAAATCCTATCAGGAGCAGGTGTCACAAAGTCCTTATCCATCCACGTGGTGTTTATTTTGATGAAAGTCAGACGTTTCACACGTTTTCCCACCCAGTAGTCCAGGGGTTCCGGCACATTAGGTGGCAACGTAGAGTCCAAAAACACCTGGACTTGCTGTTTGAGGTGTGCCGCCATGTCTTGCTGCTGTGCGGGTTCTCCTGTTACCCCGGCCTGTAGCTGCATGAAAGCGTGCCTCATGGAAATCAGGCTCAGACTGGTGCCGCTGCTCATGCCACCCAATCTGCTAGAGGAGGATGTGGAGGAGGCAGCGCTGCTGGTGTGGCCCTGGCGTGAATGGCGTGAATGAGAGCGCCGTGTTTCAAAGGCTGCCCCTAACTGTGCACCTGCTCCTCTCTATAATAATTCATTTTTTCCTCCCGTTGGAAAGGTTGCATGAGTTCACACAGCTTGTTGCGATACCGTGGGTCCAGTAGTGTGGCCAGCCAGAAGTCGTCCTGTTGACGAATCCTTTGCAAGCGTGGGTCAGCCCAAAAGCATATCAACATGCGCTTAGCCATTTCCACCAGGAAGTGGGAAGAAGTCCCCGCCTCCGTCTCCACAGCATACTACCATAGGTACTGCCTCCATCCTCCTCATCCTCCGCATAGCCCTGCATATCCTCCTCTGGCCCCCCTCTGGTCTGGCAGGAAGGCTAATCTCCTTCTCCTTCACCCGTCTTCCCTAAGAGTTCCTGTGTGTTCAGGTCCTCCTCTTCCTCAACTTCCTCTCCCTCCTCTTCCGCCAAGCCTTCCTCCATCGACCCAGGCTGCGACAGTGGCAAGACCAGTTCCCCCTCGCCACTGAGTCGAATCAACATCAGCTCCAGTACATGAAGCATGGGTATGATGCCACTCAGTCCTGGGTCTTGCCCACTGACCAGCAAGGTGGTCTCCTCAAAGAGTCGTAGCAAGCGACAGGTGTCGCGCATGAGCTTCCACAGGCCAAGCTCCAGGTTACACAGGGGAGTCACCGTGTCCGCCTGCATCAAGAGGAAATCAGTCAAGGCCTTCCTCTGCTCATAGAGCCGGTCCAGCATGTGGAGGGTGGAGTTCCACCGCGTGGCTACATCGCAAATGAGACGATGGTTGGGAAGACCATTCCTCCGCTGCAGGTCGAGGAAGATGTTGTGAGAGCGACTTGAATGGCTGAAATGGATATACAGCTTTCGAGCCATTGACAGCACAGTCTGTAAATGGGATGAAGACTTTAGAAAGTTTTTAACTATTAGGTTTAAAAAATGTGCCATACACGGGTCCGTGCCTCATACCTCCTCGACGCAGAGCAGAAAGAATGTTGCTCCCATTGTCACTCACCACCATCCCAACTTTAAGATGGCGTGGAGTCAGCCACGAGAGGATTTCTGTCTCGAGCAGGCGGTGCAGCTCTTCCCCTGTGTGTCTCCTTTCACCCAGGCAGGCTAGGTGCAGCACAACTTGACACCTCCGTGCTACACCCAAGGGGTACAAGGGAGGAACACTGGTGGTTGAGGAGGTTTTGGACCTACTGGAGGAGGTGGAGGAGGACCGCGACACAGGAACCCTGCTTTGACAACGGGGTTGTGTCATCACCCCTCCCTGGCCAAGTTGCTGGGGGTCCGCCGGCCATATTACATTTACCCACTGAGTAGTAATGGACATATATTGCCCTTACCCGTAATTACAGCTCCAGATGTCTGCGGTTAAATGTACATGTCTGCTCACTGAATGGCTCAGCGAGTCAGCAGCCTTTTCGCGAACATAGCTGTACATTGCCGGGATAGCTGTGTTGGAAAAGTAGTGTCGACTTGGCACCTTCCACCGTGGCTCTGCACACGACATCAGTTCACGGAAAGGTGCTGAGTTGACAACTTTAAATGGCAGAGCCTGGAGCACCAGTAACTTGGCCAGGTGGGCGTTCGGCTTGACTGCTGCGGGATTGCTGGGTGCATATGTCTGCCTCTGGTATAGGGACTCCATGATGCTAGACTGCCTACTGCTAGCAACACAGGGGCCACTAGCCGAAGAAGGGAGTGAAGCCACACTCCCTTCCACAGAGGAGGTCTGACTCTGTGAAAGGCCCCCCTGACTACTGCTGCTTCCTGCTGCTGTTGACGGGGGGTCTGCCTGGGCCTGCTGTGACCCACTATCACCCCGTTTCTCCCAGGCTGAAAGGTGGTGGCGCTTCATTTGGGCAGCCATGGCGCTGGTGCCAGGATGGCAACTCTTGCCTCTTTTAATGCGCCTGTCGCACAGGCGACAGATGACCAAATAGGTATCCTCCAGGCACTTTTAAAAAAACCCACACAGGCGAGGTGTACAGTCTAGTACCGACAGGCTGTGAGGATGGGCGGGTGCTGACGATACTAGGACCTGCAGTGGAGGAGGGTTCCCCAGTGGTCATCTGCTTGTCCCGGCTACGCTTCCGACTTGTTATTTAACTACTGCTGCCTGTCTTCTTTTTAGTTGTGGCGGGCCTGCTGGCGGACGGATTCCCTGTTAACGAATCCGTCGAATAAGCCAAATCCTGCCGTGGATCCCATGTAACATCCGATGTGGCATCATCCTGTTCCAGTATGATGCTATCATCCTCATCAGGCTCCTGCCCAGCCCTCTCTCGTCTACTGCCTACTGCTCTCCTGCCAGGCCTAACATGGGCCTGCTCTGATATCACCTCCGACACAGCTATGCCCTGCACTTGATTGTCCCCTGTCTCATCCCCCACGTGCTCATTGTTATCAAAGAGCAGTTCGCTGCTCATAGACGCCAACAGTTCCCTTGAAGGCGGCGGGTCAAAAGTTAGCGGGATGTTGCTGAGGATGTCAAATGGAGGACGTGGGGGAATTGTTGCTTGCCCGTGCCAAGTCAGGGTCGTGTCCGAGGTACCCATAGATACCTGGTTGTCTGTCTCACTACTCATCCTTGTGGACGTCGAAGTGTGAGCCAGCCACTCCAGGACTGTGGAATTAGACTTGTGGACACGACCCTGGTGTGACAAAGGAAGCTCTGGCCTGCCTTTGGACCCTCTTCCTGCGCTACTTCCTCTTCTGCCCCTTGAGCTAGACTCTCTGCCCTGACCTCTGTCTGAAACGCTTTGTGAGGTTTCCTGCTGCCGCTGTGCCATAACTTTATATTCAAATTATGATTTTTTCACTTGGTAGATAAGAACAATATTTTCTGTAATATATAGGACTTATATATATATATATATATATATATATATATATATATCCAGATATTCCTCAGCACGCCAGCATAGGTGGTAAAAAATGTGATTTATTCCATAAAGTACAAAAGATACAAAAGATGCCTTTTGTATCTTTTGTACTTTATGGAATAAATCAAATTTTTTACCACCTATGCTGGCGTGCTGAGGAATATCTGGATATATGTGTGGGGATCCCCAAGCCAGGGGACTGACTCCGTGTAGCACCCGCTTCATGCAACTTTGGATGTGCGGCTTTCTCCTGTTTCTCTCTCTCTCTCTCTCTATATATATATATATATATATATATGAATTGTAATATAAAGGACAAGTATAGAAATTGTATATATATATATATATATATATATATATATATATATATATATATATATATATATATTGTAGGGATCTTCCCGGGGGATGGTGTGTTTGCACACAGTTCAGCAGCAGACTTGGGCTTATAAAAACAGCTTGGCGTTTTTTGCAGCATAAACAGTCCATCACAACAGAAATATAACAACACTGTGCTCTTAAGAACAAAAAAAAACAAAAGGTCCTGCCTGTCTGGGCACTTACTAACATACAGGTCACCTATCTGACACTTTGATAAGCGGTTTCGCAGGGTGTGAATAAGCCCCAGCAGCGGCTGTATTCTCAGCTCCCGGCAAACACAGCACCCAGGCTGTTCACTCCTGGCTGAGAGCTAACACTCTGCACACTGTGAGAGCTTTTACCCTTGTGTAGGCTCATCAGGGCACACCTGGCCACAACACCCAAACTGGATCGGTGGGGAAGGGAATGGCAGGTCCCACTACCAACCTACCCGCCATTCCAGTAAATCCAGGCCCGGAAAACGGAAACAACAACTCAGCAGCATAATACTGCTGAGTGACAGATCTCTCCTGGATTTACCATCTCCCCATATGCAGTAGCCTGGGTGAGATGTACCTCCCCTCGAACACTTTTCCAGTGACATGTCTACTATATATATATATATATATATATATATATATATATATATATATATATATTTAGCACTTTTTTAAAGATATAATGCTATACACCTGAACCAGGTATTTTTGTCTCTCAGAATAAGACGGATGTGATATACACACTTTCAATCAGAAGGGTCCAAGTATAGAAATTGGGTGTATATATATATATATATATATACACACAGTAGCGGTCTTTGGCACCAAGCACCCCAAGCGATCGCTTGGGGCCCCCAACATCCAGGGGGCCCCCACGCCCTGCTCTTGTGCTCAAGACTGCTGGACAGGGCCGCTGCCCCTCTCGCTGCTGCCATCTGAACTGTAACTATGAGCACTCGTAATGAGCGCTCATAGTTACATGCAGCAGCACTGACAGACGGGAGTCATTGGCTCTGTTCCTGTCAGTCACTCTTGTGGCGGCAGGAAGGGTTTTCCCTGCGGTCACGAGTGGCAGCTTTGTCCTTGTGGTGCTGGTGCTCTAGTGACATCACTGGAGCATCGGCGCCAGGACAAGGGGAGTGCGGTCTCTTGTGATCGCAGGGAAAACCCTTCCTGCGGCCACAAGAGTGAAGAGAAGAGGAGACGCCCGGACCCAGGTGAGTATAAGTGTTTGTTTTATTGTGTTATATACTATATGGGAGGGGGAGCACCTAGGGGTCTATTTAACTGGGGGAGCGCACATCGGGGGTCTATATAAATGCGGAGAGCACACAGGGGGGCTATATAACAGGAGGAGCACACAGGGGGGCTATAGACTACTGGGGCTTCACAGAGGGGTCTATAAACTACTGAGGGCAGCACACAGGGGGTCTATATACTACTTCGGGCAGCAGAATGGGGTCTATACACAACTTGGAGAGCACACAGGAGGTCTATATCCAAGTGGGGGAGCACACAGGGGGGCTATATACTACTGGGGGAGCACACAGGGGTCTATATACTACTGGTGGGGCACACAGGGGGTCTATATACTACTGGGGGTACATACAGGGGGTCTATATACTACTTGTGAGGCACACAAGTGGTCTATATATAACTGGGGGAGCACACAGGGGTCTGTATACTACTGGGGCAGCACACAAGGGGTCTATATAATACTGGTGGGGCACACAAGGGGTCTATATACTACTTGAGGAATCACACAGGGGGTTTATATACTACTGGAGGAGCACACAGGGGTCTATATCCAAGTGGGGAGCACACAGGAGGTCTATATCCAAGTGGGGGAGCACACAGGGGGGCTAAATACCCCTAAGGGAGCACAGGGGGGCCCTATATACTAGTGGGGGAGCATACAGGGGGTATATACAACTGGGGGCAGCACATAGGGGGTCTATATAAAACTGGGGCAGCACACAGGAGGTCTATATACTTCTGGGGGAAGCACACGGGGGGGGCTATATATAACTGGGGGAACACATAGGGGTCTATATAATACTGGGGGAAGCAAACAAGGGGTATATACTACTGGGGGCAGGACACAAGGGGTATATACTATTGGGGGCAGCATACAAGGAGAATATATTACTGGCGGTAGCGCACAAGGGGTATATACTACTGGGGGCAACACACAGCAGTCTATTGTTTTGGAACGCGTGTCGAGGGGGGGGGGGCAGACATAACTTTGCTTGGGGCCCCAGAAATGCCAAGACCGCCCCTGTGTATATATATATATATATATATATATATATATATATATATATATATATACACAGTGTATATGTATATAGCACTTTTTTTTAAAGATATAATGCTATACACCTGAACCAGGTATTTTTGTTTCTCAGGATAAGACGGATGTGATATACACACTTTCTGTCAGGATCGGGTGATACAGACACAGCAAGACAGTGGGCCCTAGGTCTGAACCCACGCACTGTCCCTGCCTGCTTGCCTCGATCGGCCCTAGGCGGCCGTGGACAACCACGTAGACGCTCCCTACGCTGATAAAGTGCACACAGAACGAGACGGACAAAAAAACATAAAAGAATGGTATACAAGCCGGGTCAAATCCAAACGCAGTACAAAATCAGCAGGCAAAGGGACTGTCAAATAGTCAGGCAGAAGGTCAGATAACAAGTCCAGTCAAACAGAGGGATTAGGAAAGTGGTTCGCAGGAATAGACGGGGGAGCTGGAACCAGGAGTTAACCTAAATCGCCAGCGCTGGAATTCTGCCTCAACTTTGTTTTATGCTGAGCAAGAGCCCGGTCCGGATCCTCATTGGACCGGCGCTCTGATCCTCCAGGCTGCAGACAGGCAGAGAAACCCATCAATCAAATAGCAATTCAGCTGTGTAATCAACTCCCACAGCTTCTCAGCTTAACTTCTGCATAGCCACGAAGCTGAGAAGCAAGCGGGTGTGTCACACAAAAGCAAAACAGACCCAATTCAGACCAGGTTACTGCACAATGCTCACACTTTCAATCAGAAGGTCCAAGTATAGAAATTGCGTGTATATATATATATATATATATATATATATACTAGAAAATGTACCCGGCGCTGCCCGGGTATAAAGTGTCAGTGTGTTAATTAGATTTGTTCTAAGGTGCCCAGGAGGCCAAGCTAAAGGTATTGTTTCATCTGAGTTAATCAGTGGAATTAGTGTATACCTGTAGTGCATAGTTGAAGGGGTTCTGTATACCCACAATGTATAGTTTTTAGGGGTCTCGCATATCTGTAGTGCATAGTTGGGGGGGCTGTATACCTATAGTGTATAGTTGGGGGGGTCTTGTATACCTGTAGTGTGTATTTGGGGGGCTTTATACCTGTAGTGTATAGTTGAGGGAGGTCCTGTATACCTGCAGTGTACAGTTGGTGAAGGTCCTGTATACCTGTACTGTATAGTTCGGGGGTCCTGTATACCTGTAGTAAATAGTTGGTGCTGTATACCTGTAATGTATAGTTGGTGGAGGTCTTGTATACCTGTAGTTTATAGTTTGAGGGTCCTGGATACCTGTAGTGTATAATTGGTGGAGGTCTTGTATACCTGTAGTATATAGTTTGGGGGTCCTGTATACCTGTAGTAAATAGTTTGAGGGTCCTGTATAACTATAGTACAGAGTTGGTGGAGGTCCTGTATACCTGTAGTGTATAGTTTGGGGTCCTATATACCTGTAGTATATAGCTGGTGGAGTTCCTGTATACCTGTAGTATATTTGGGGTCCTGTATACTTGTAGTATAGAATTGGTGAAGGTGCTGTATACCTGTATTATAGAGTTGGTGTAGGTCCTGTATACCTGTAGTGTATAGTTTTGAGGTCCTGTATACCTGTAGTGTATAGTTTGGGGTCCTATATACCTGTAGTATATAGTTGGTGGAGTTCCTGTATACCTGTAGTGTATAGTTTTGGGGTCCTGTATACCTGTAGTGTATAGTTTGGGGTCCTGTGTACCTGTAGTATATAGTTGGTGGAGGTCCTGTATACCTGTAGTATATAGTTTTGGGGTCCTGTATACCTGTAGTGTAAAGTTTGGGGTCCTGTATACCTGTAGTATATAGTTTTGTGGAGGTCCTGTGCACCTGTAGTGTATAGTTTTGGGGTTCTGTATACCTGTAGTGTCCTGTTTACCTGCAGGGTTGTATTTACCCGTATGGCAGTGTTATTCAGTCACAGTGTGTTGGTATTGGTCATGTCTGGTATGGCGGTGTTATCCAGTCACAGTATGGCGGTATTGGTCAGGTCTGGTGTGGCGGTGTTATCCAGTCACGGTATGGTGGTATTGGTCAGGTCTGGTATAGCGGTGTTATCCAGTCACAGTATGGCGGTATTGGTCAGGTCTGATATGATCGTGTTATCCAGTCACAGTATGGCGGTATTGGTCAGGTCTGGTGTGGCGGTGTTACCCAGTCACAGTTTGCCGGTATTGGTCAGGTCTGGTATGGCAGTGTTATCCAGTCACAGTATGGCAGTATTGGTCAGGTCTGGTATGACAGTGTTATCCAGCACAGTATAGCGGTATTGGTCAGGTCTGGTGTGGCAGTGTTATCCAGTCACAATATGGCGGTATTGGTCAGGTCTGGTATGACAGTGTTATCCAGCACAGTATGGCGGTATTGGTCAGGTCTGGTATGGCAGTGTTATCCAGTCACAGTATGGCAGTATTGGTCAGGTCTGGTATGACAGTGTTATCCAGCACAGTATAGCGGTATTGGTCAGGTCTGGTGTGGCGGTGTTATCCATTCACAGTATGGCGGTATTGGTCAGGTCTTATATGACAGTGTTATCCAGTCACAGTATGGCGGTATTGGTCAGGTCTGTTATGACAGTGTTATCCAGTCACAGTATGGCGGTATTGGTCAGGTCTGGTATGGCAGTGTTATCCAGTCACAGTGTGTCGGTATTGGTCAGGTCTGGTGTGGGGGTGTTATCCAGTCACAGTATGGCGGTATTGGTCAGGTCTGGTGTGGCAGTGTTATCCAGTCACAGTTTGGTATACCTGTAGTGCCCTGTATGTACATGTCCTGTATAGATGGAGTAGGGGGCCCTGTATATACATGTACTGTATAGATGGAGTAGGGGGCCCTGTATATACATGTACTGTATGGATGGAGTAGGGGGCCCTGTATATACATGTACTGTATGGATGGAGTAGGGGGCCCTGTATATACATGTACTGTATAGATGGAGTAGGGGCCCTGTATATACATGTACTGTATGGATGGAGTAGGGGGCCCTGTATATACATGTAATGTATAGTTGGAGTAGGGGGTCCTGTATATACATGTACTGTATAGATGGAGTAGGGGGCCCTGTATATACATGTACTGTATGGATGGAGTAGGGGGCCCTGTATATACATGTACTGTATAGATGGAGTAGGGGGTCCTGTATATACATGTACTGTATAGATGGAGTAGGGGGTCCTGTATATACATGTACTGTATAGATGGAGTAGGGGATCTACCAGTTATTACTGTGGATGTTGTGAGGCAGCTACCCTAGCAACCACAACTCCCTGTGAAAATGGAAGCAGTAATCCTATTGGTTGCTAAGGCTCCAACTGCCGTGTCTGCTGCAGCTAATTATATCACCTGTGTTTGCAGTGAGGAGATTTTCCAATTCATCTCTATGGGGCGCCTCTCTTTCCCCTCCCCCTCCCCTCCTGTACATCTGGCGGGGACGGGACCTTCGCAATAACCTTCCTGGGCACCCAATGTATCTGTGTGCCAAATTTGGGGTCAAACGGTTCAGGCGTTTGGAAGTCTATAGAGGACAGACAGACAGACAGACAGAAGGACAGACAGACAGACAGACTTTGATTTTTATGATATAGATAGCACTTTTTTGAAGATATAATGCTATACACCTGAACCAGGTATTTTAGTCTCTCAGGATAAGACGGATGAAAAAAACACAGAAGAATTGGACTTGTATATCTGCCGTTTTGGTTCCGTGCACCCTTTGCTGTCCTATGCCTAATCTATCTATCTTTCGCCCTCTCTATATTTCTCTCTCAATCACTAGATGTTTCTCCTCTCCGCTTTCCTAATCTTTCCTTTCCCACAATATCTTCTCAGTAGTCTGTAGTACACAACAACAGCAGCTTGCTTCCTCTCTCTCTTTCCCATTTTAAAACTAAAACATATAAAAATAAATAAATAAACATATAATATTATGTACTGTGCATAATTGTCTGATCTAGTCAAATATATCTATATTATTTCCGGGGAAAAAAACACAAGGATTTCTGTCACGTTAAAAAAAAAAAAAAACAACAACAAAATGAAATCAAGAATTCCCATCTACACAAATATGATACTAACAAAAATTGCAACGCAAAAAAATGATGCCCCGACCAGCCCTGGAGGTGGAAAAAATAAAAGTGCAATGGCTCTTAAAGGATGAGGAAAAAATGCAAAAATGAAATTGGCCAAAATAGGCAGCAGAAGCAAGGGGTTAATGGGAATCTGTAAGCAGCATGGAGTGATTACGATTGCATTTGAGTGATAATTGGCTTGTGTAAACACAGCGAACGGTCAAGCGATTAGCAAGAAATTGTTCATCTTGGTCTTTTAACATGTTCTCAAATCATCGCTGGTCGTTCTCTGAAAATTTGCATGTTGCTTAGTGTAAACAGTCTTTCGCAGAATTACCCTGAGTGAGATGGGCTTAAGTGATGTTAAAATGATCGGAATAACTATATATTTTTTTTCAAACGATTTATCTGTTCGTGTAATTGCTGATCGTTATAAAAACAAAATTGTTAAATGATCGATTGGGTGAATTATTGCTCCATGTAAAAGGACCATTAGATAGCTGTGAAATCTGGGAGACACCTGGTACCTGTCATATATCTGCCTGTGATTCCAGAATGTAGAAAAATGCAGAAGTGCAGCTAGCTGTAACCCCTCCTAACTCCCCCCATCCCATTCCTGACCCTGATTAAGACTCAGCTTCCAGGTGTCAATCAAGCAGGGAGTGGGAAGAGAGGAGGCAGCTATTCAGGAGCCTGGGAAAGCCTATTTGATACATTGAACCAGAGAATAAAAGCATTTTTTAAAGGGGAACTCTGGATAGGGAAAACTTTTTTTCTATTAAAAGTACATGAAAAGTTAAATAGATATAGTTAATTGACATCCAGGAAGTGAAAAAAACTGGCCTCTGTGCCAATCCACTTTGTCTCCTGCTCCCTCTGCTCTCCCCCCTTAGGAGACAGAGATTACATGTCTCTGTCTAATAATGGTGGTTTTACACAGATCGATAATTCGCCCGATCACACGATTAACGATTTTGAATGAACAATGTTTTTTTATAACGATCAGCGTTTAGACGGAATGATACATCGTACGGAAAAATTGTTGTCCAATCGTTTTGCGATCGCTTAAGCCTATCTCACATATGGGTGAAATCGTTGAAAGAATGTTTACATGAAACAATCTGCGATTTTTTTGCGAACGATTAACGACGATTTGAGAACATATTGAAAGATCAAAATGAATGATTTCTCGCTCGTCGCTTGATCGTTCGCTGTGTTTACACGGAATGATTATCACTCAAAGGCGATCGTTATCGTGAATAAACGAACGATAATCGTTCCGTGTAAATGGACCATAACATTGACTTTGTTTGCTGAGAGCAGGCTAATGATGCAGACGTGACAGGGGGCAGGGTGGATGTCATAGGAGGCTTGGCTGGATCTTGTTTCCCACCCTCCTAAGTGATTAACCATCTCTGACCAGCCTCTCTAGTCCACACTTGAGCAGGCAAGAAGTGACAGAAGCAGCTGCTGCAACTTTACTGCAATAGTAAGCAGTGAAATTAGGGCAGTACTGCAGCAACTTCACAAAAATGATGCAGTAACGCAATAAATGATGCTAAACAGCATAAAGGATCAGAGCGGGTACTGCCAATCCCACCTGTACAAAAAAACAAGGCATAAACCGTATATCCCATGTAACATATTATTGGATAAAGGCCTTTTTGTGGGCCTCAACTTCAAAGATAAAAGATGCTTGATCATAATATGTTTGTGCAGATAATAATAAAAAAAAAAAATTCAAAAAAAGTTCTTCACTTTATTACGATATCGGTGTTAAAGGTAGAGAATACAGTGTGCTGTGTGGTGTTACAGGTAGAGAATACAGTGTGCTGTGTGGTGTTACAGGTAGAGAATACAGCGTGCTGTGTGGTGTTACAGGTAGAGAATACAGTGTGCTGTGTGGTGTTACAGGTAGAGAATACAGTGTGCTGTGTGGTGTTACAGGTAGAGAATACAGCGTGCTGTGTAGTGTTACAGGTAGAGAATACAGTGTCCTGTGTGGTGTTACAGGTAGAGAATACAGCATTTTCTGCGGGGCTACAGGTAGTAACGGTGCGCTGTGTGGTGTTGCAGGTAGAGAATACAGTATGTTGTGTGGTGTTACAGGTAGAGAATACAGCGTGCTGTGTGGTGTTACAGGTAGAGAATACAGCATGCTGTGTGGTGTTACAGGTAGAGAATACAGCGTGCTGTGTGGTGTTACAGGTAGAGAGTACAGCATGCTGTGTGGTGGTACAGGTAGAGAATACAGCATGCTGTGTGGTGTTACAGGTAGAGAATACAGTGTGCTGTGTGGTGTTACAGGTAGAGAATACAGCATGCTATGTGGTGTTACAGGTAGAGAATACAGTGTGCTGTGTGGGAGGGACTACAATGAAATGATAAAGTACTGCAATTAATTCAGTAGCACAATGAAACTGCAATGTGTGAACACAGCCTAGATGTTCCGCAATAGCTTTGGGCGGGGAATGGGCAGGGTGGGGGACTGTGATGAACAGCTGAGGGAAAGCATTGCATTCTGGAACCTGTAGTACTGTGTACAACTGCTCAACCAGGAAGTACAGCCACAAAATACAGAACAAAGACCCCCAAAGCAAATAGATTTTTGGTAATTTCATAACTGTGTCAAACAGGTAAGCAATGCTATATACTTCTGCAGCTTGTTTATTTTTTTAACCTCTACCTGGAGTTCCCCTTTAACCCTTTGACGACCCAGGGCGTATAGTTACGCCATGGAAGTCTGTCCCCAGACGACCTAGGGCGTAACTATACGTCCTGGATGGTTCTCCCGCTATGAAGCGTGCTCCGGAGCAGAGCGCGCTTCATAGCAGGTGGGGGCCGGCTGCAATCAGCTGTCACTTAAGTGTAAGTGACAAGGGGAGTCCCTTGTCGCTTATCGATCGGGACCCCCGCAATGTGACTGCGGGGGTCCCAAAAGTTAAAACGGCCCGCCAGAGGTCTCTCACCTGCCTCCGTGTGGTCCGATCGGCGAACTGCTGCACTAAGCCTGCACAGGCAGGCTTAATGAGCAGATCGCCGATAACACTGATCAATGCTATGCCTATGGCATAGCAATGATCAGTGTAAAAATCAAAGTAATGTATGTAAAAGTCCCCCAAAGGGACTTCAAATGTGTAAAAAAAAAAAAAACACACTACCCCAAAACCCCTCCCCCAATAAAAGTTGAAATCACCCCCCTTTCCCATTATATAAATAAAACATATAAAAACAAATAAACATATAATATACCGTAGCGTTCGTAATTGTCCAATCTATTAAAATATAACAAGGGTCATTGTGAACGGTAAACGGCGTACACGAAAAGAGGGAAAAAAGTGCGCGGATTACCGATTTAATGTTACATTATATATAAAAAAAAAATTATAAAAAGTGATCAAAACGTCCGATCTTCACAAATATGGTATTAATAAAAACTAGAGATCATGGTGGAAAAAATGACACCCAATACAGCCTCATAGGTGAAAAAATATAACTGTTATAAGCGTCACAATAGTCCCATTTTATTTATAATTAATTGCCAAAAAAAAAGGATTTCATTAAAAAAAAAAAAAAATAACATTAGAGAATCTGCGTAAACCTGCATATGGTTGTGTTCGGACTGACCTATAGAATAATAGTATCATGTCACTTTTACCATATAGTGCATTAGGTAGACACAGGAACCCCCCAAACGTTACCATATTGCATTCTTTTTTACGAGTTCACCAATTTATATCTTCATAAATATTATATTTGGGATTCCGTCATACATGTTATGGTAAAATGAAAGACGCCATTACAAAGTACAACTATTCCTGTAAAAAACAAGCATTTACATGGCCCTGTAGATAAAAAACTGAAAGTGTTAGAGCTCTTAGAAGGGGGGGAGGGAAAAACGAAAACACTAAGATCAAAATTTGCGCGGTCCACTGGGTCATTTTGGGCCTGGTCCTCAAAGGGTTAATTAACATTCTACCTTTATTTAAACTACTACTATGTGATTTATGTTTAAATTACACATACATATTCAACCCTCTGTTTAATGTTCTTGCTAGTTCTTAGTAAGATTGAATAACTGAAATCTTGGCTGTATCGGCTTCCCTCCTGTATTCAGCACGTCTTGTACAATGTAATATCTATTTTCCTAATTTTAGAAATGTGGATCATATTTCATATTGTCAGTGCAAGGCCGTGTTGTTCAAGCTAGCTGCAAATTTCACAAGTGAAATAATTTGAAATGATGCCCAAATCTTATTTCTATAACTCTGACCTTTTCTATCATTTCACTGAAATGTTGGCTTCTTCAAACAATTAGTTTTGCTGCATTAAATAAACAGATCTCCTGCACTGCATGAGATCATGGGACTGAGGGCTTGAGGTATGAAGGGTTAGTGCTTGACTGTAGTTTATGAGATGTGTTGCCTTTTGTCTAATGTTACAGAACTAGATTGTGGGAGGCAGAACCTTGGATGATGTCACCTGCATGAAGATAAAGAAGATTTGGAGTAGCACTTACTAGAATTATTTCTATGGATTAAATCACACACATGGGAAAATGAAACTTCAAGGAACATTCTGTATGCATTTATGTAATATCTGTTAAAGATACGGTAGTTGAAGCAAAAAAAAAAAGAAACATAAACTTTTTAAAGGCTTGTGTATGATAACTAGAGATGAGCGAACCTACCGAGGTTCGGGTTCGTATGTACCTGAACTCTGAGCTTCTTACTGCCGCTGTCTGCCCGATCCCTGGAGAGGGTGTATACAGCCGGAGGACCGCCTGGAAAACAGGGATACAGCCATAGTCATAGGCAGTCAGAAGCCGAGAGTTCAGGTTCATACAAACCCGAACCTCGGCAGGTTCGCTCATCTCTAATGATAACTTGTGCAAGAAAATAAGGTAAAATTACCTTCTCTAGGATCATGTGGGTCCTTGGGTGACAGAGTCTCAGTTGGCCCCATTGTCAGTACACCTTGTCAGGACAGAATAACTGCAGAAACTGCTGACTTCAAATATGGTACTTTTTCCTGGCAGGTTAGGTTTCATGGGATAGTGCTCAAGTACACAGAGACCTGTGATAGCTGTACTTCCAGAATGTTAAAGGGGTTGTCCACCTAAGAGTGAAAAAATTAAATGCTAGCTGGTCTTACCAAGCCTCCTTGAGTATTTTGAAATGTCTCTGGTCTTTCTAGCTGCTGCCTTTTCTGAGTTACAAGATTTTCTAAACGCTGATCTAAAAGATGGGAAACTACATTTCCCATCATGCATTTCGCTGATTCGTCCATTTGCACACTCGCCTCCTTAGCTTTCTTTCCTGCCCACTGCTGTCATTACTATTGCACAGTAAACACAGGACTGTTTTTTCACTGATTTTGCATCACATTACTCCATATGTATTCAGTACTAGCTGAGTATGGAGCAGAGCTGATGTATGCATGATGTAGCTATGTGCTGCTTAACAGGCATCTGTTTACTGGGGGTGGGGGTGTAATGTAGGTTTAGATCTCTGCTTGCTGACTGTGAATGAAAACATTCTAGTTCATTCCAGACTCCAAGAACATCCATAATACTTATAATTTGCAGAGTTGGGACACAAAGACAGGTACATATGCCTGCATTCACTGACAGCAAGCAGAAATAGAACTTTATATTAATAAAACCTAGGTTCAGGAACACATGTAAGTCTATGAAAGCAGCACAGGTGATTGCAGATGATGCAGATAATGTCTCTTGGGGGTCATGTTACCAAGTCAATAGACAGCTATGACCACAAAGGAAGGGGGGAAGAGGAAGCTGAGCGTAGTCAGAGTGGACCAAGAGTAGAGCATTTTACACTTCCAGAGTGGATAAGAATAAGAAAACAGGGAAAGGGTGCAAGGTTCTACATATATATTAGACAAAGGTTGGTATTGGAAAAGCGGATTGTTAAGAATATTGTTTTTGTTACCCTTTAAGTGCCACTGCTACACAGACAACAGAGCCAAAGGCTTTTTGCTTTGCTCTCACTAAAGTGCGAGCATGGAACAGCTGATCAGCAGGGAGCTGGATGCTTTTTTTTTCCCCCTGGAGAATATAATTTCAATACTATTCCTCACAGTTGATCATGTAAAATCTAGAAAGAAAACCTTTTTGCAAATTGAAGCATCCTATTACAGCACCCTGCTGGAATTCTGTGAGCTCTTTAGAATGATCCATTCTCTCACAAATGTTTCTAAAGGCAGACTGCTTGCTGTGGCAAGGGGACTAAATGAAACCTGGGAATTCTAAAAACTGGAAATTCAGTGATTAAAGGGGTTGTCCAGCCAAAATCTTTTTCTTTCAAATCAACTGGTTTCAGAAAGTTATATAGATTTGTAGTTTACTTCTATTAAAAAATCGCAAGTCTTTCTATACTTATCAGCTGCTGTGTAAAAAAAAAAAAAAAAAAAAAAACCATTTTTTTTTTTAGCACTGATGTGGAATAAATTCACATTGGTGCTAAAACAAAGTTGAGTTTTTTATGTTGAAATTCTGCTTTAAAATGATTTGTGCACCTGTGGATTTTTGGGTGAGTGGATGCAGCTGTTTGTGGATATGAGATGCTGTATGTCCCGCATGAAATGTTTTCTTTTCAGTCTGACAGTGCTCTCTGCTGACATCTCTGTCCAAGACAGGAACTGTTCAGAGCAGCAGCAAATCCCCATAGAAAACCTCTCCTGCTCTGGACAGTTCCTGTCTCAGACAGAGGTGGCAGCAGAGAGCATTGTATCAGACTGAAAAGAAAACATTTCATGTAGGACATACAGCAGCAGATAAGTATGGGAAGACGAGATTTGAAGGAAAAAGATTTTTGCTGGATAAGCCCTTTAAGAGGTTAGGCCCAGCACATTTGTCTATATAGTCAATATAATTAGAGACCCGATTATATCTATTATCTTATTCTATGGATAGGGGATAAGTGTGAGATCCACTGTTACCACCTGTGATATCCAAAATGGCGCAAAGCCTCTTTTTATTTGGAATGTAGGGACGGGTGGGACCTTAAGTCATTGCTTTATTGTCTGTGTCTGTGGAGTCGCCAAAGAAAGCAAAGTACTGTGCCTGTCTGTCTTAAGAAGTACAAAAAACAGAACCTATCCATAGGATAAGATCATTTTAATTGGAATATCCCTTTCATAAAGTTTTTTTTCTTATCTATTGATAAGAAATCATCTCTAATAGCAATTTTTTAAAATAGGAAACTGAATCTTATTTATATAAGGCTCAATAATTGCTTAAATAGTTTAATGGTTTTCTGCCTCTAGTTCTCCTAGCCTCACCTTTGGAATCATGTTGTTCACAGACTAGAGTAATACTGGCAATTGTCCAGTCATCTGGTACCCATCGTGCCTCTAATGAGAGGTTACATACTAATCTTATTAGAGCAAGAATTTCATGTGTAATTTCTCTGAGATGCCCCATTGAATATGATCTTAGATAGGTGATTTGCTAATGGTTTTTGCGTTTAGAGGTTACACATCCAAATCCTTGCTTTCTCTTATTTTGTTGCTAGGAAATTTAAACCTAAACATCTAGAATGCCTCTAGCTAGACAATTTACTGGATATAAAGTACAATGCGGGCAAACCAGTAAAATGTATGTAATACAAATTAGAATATAGATCCTTGTAATTCTTCAATTATTGCAATTATAGTGATTGATCATAGTCAGTCATTTATTGTAAGTTATCCTAGATGTTGAAAATTATGCCCTGGATTCTACTAAATCTCATTAAAAAGTTCTGCTAGCAGTGCTATATGCAATGCAAATACATAGAGATGTTAAAACTATCTATGAAAATGATTTGAGCTCACCAATCCTTCCAGTATGTAGCATCTCATCATAATCATAGGAAGGAGACAAGGGAGACCTACTTTCAATGCGCCACTGCCTACAATCAGGTTTGCTGGGCTGGTATATATAGTAGGAAGGGCTTGATTACCTTGATTACCTAGAAGCCTCTGTGGTATATATTTTATATTCTTTGACCTATATTTTGGACTTCTGAGCTTGCGGCCCTTCCTTTATTTCAGTAAGATAGAGAGGAATCACAAAGTTTTGCTAACTGATCATCCTAAACGTTAATGTGGCTCTGCATCAGGGACATAACTAGAAAAGGAACTTAATACTACCAGCTCAAGTAGAAGTCAAAGAGATAGTGTTGTGTCTGTAATGGTGTGCTAACAGACTTACATGCACATCCTCCTGCTGTACTGTGTTTTTGCTACAAGAGAAGCTTTGCCTCCAAGCTGCCCAGTTCTGCACTGCTGTGAATGGGGTGGTCCTATCTAATAATATGGCTGAGCATAGTGGAGAACGTGACCATGCTTCTCCTTGTCATCCTCCATAGGCATGTACAGGCACAGCTGACGACGCCAAGGGAGGAGCATTGTCACAAGAATGATCAAAAAACGTGTTTAAGAACAGTCTGCAATAAGGAAGGGTCTACAGAAAGTAAAAACACAAAAGAGGCAGTAAGTTTGGAGAGACAAGTGTAGCATGTCACTTTACCAAACATCGACATGGTATAAGGGAGCTTTGCTAAATGGTTTTAGACAAGGTATTCGGCAATAATGAAGATGAGTTTATTACAAAGAGAAGTCTTTAGGATTCCGGGATTAGAATAGTTGAGCCCGACAGGGTTAAATGAAATGTGCAATTTTAGTGTTTTCCTGTAGGAAACATTCTTTATTTGTATGCTCTTTTGTAGATTTCGTCAGGGGGAGGATCATTTACTATTGTAAGTGGGTGTGATCTTTAATATGTAGAACATTGTGTATATATTACAACTGCATTTATTGACATCTATTTTATCTCTCCTCCAGTCTTTGTTTTTAATGTAGCTTCGAGGTAGACATAAATTTGATGGACACTGGAGCAAATGGATTGTGAATCAGGGTCTATAGCCCTTCTACAACTGACCATGCTTGGTCTTTGAATAGACTCTACTCTGCTAGTATATGACAGAGAGTGGACTGTGACCAGTTGTGTCATTTAGGACACCTCGTACTTCATGATGTATACAGTATCTTTCATGTTCTATGTTTATTCTTTGTTTGGAAATGTTTTTTTTTTTTGCATACTGACTCTTACATTTGTTGTACATATGGGGGAGGGGGCAGTTGGGCTTAGGAGTCTTGTACTAATTATTTTTCCCTTTATCTCTCGAAACATGTTACAAGACATGTGAATACATAATGTATGTATTATTCAGCTTAATAACAAGAGATGTCATTTTAAAAAGAAGCAGGTCACTCTTACAACAGTCTGGCGAATCAAGATTCATTCATTCATAAAAAATTAAAAAAAATGGGAGAAAGGGATTAACCATAATCCCTAGTGCCCGTCAGCTGCAGGCCCCTCTGTGATGTCAGCACCTCCCCCTCCTCCTCTATACAAGGTGGTTCGTTTGCGGTGGCCAATTGGCTGTGTGTGAAGGAGAGAGCAGGATGACAGCAGGCAGTTAGAGCAGAGCAGGGAGAGACTAACAGAGCAATATAGGGACAGAGAGGAGAGTATAGGGTAGTAGGGCTGATTGTGGGTGATGTCAGCATCTCCCCCTCCCCCTCTATATAAGGCGGTTCATTAACAGAGGGGGCCAAGTTTGACCCAAAATTCACAAAGCTTGCAAAGCTAATTTCCATCTGCTTCTCTCATCTTTAATTTTGATCCCTATATTCTGCACTCTGCTCAGTTATTTCAGTGATTTGGTACACTGGGAGCAGTACTACAGCCCTCAGAGCACCAATCTGACTGACTGCCCCCCCTCAAAGAATATTTATCCGGTGCTTTGCATGGTTCACTTAAGAGGTACAAACCATTTCAAACGAGCGTTAGGAAACCTTTTCAAAACTCTTACTGCTCTGCCGTCTTCTTCTAAAGCGACCTGCCGGAAACTCCATAGACTGCATTGTAACTGTATTACAATGCAGTCTATGGAGTTTCCAGCAAGTCTGTACAATGCTTTAGAAGTGGACAGCAAAGAAAAAGGAGTATTGAAAAGGTATCCTGCCATGCATTTGGAATGGTAGGCACCTTTTAAGAGACCCAGTGAGTGATGCAGCTAAAAGTTACAGTTATGGTTATTGTACGTCAGTGATCCACCAATGTCCACAGGATCCACCAACATCACAACCATACTTACCGCCAGAACAATATGTCAGATCTATGTGCAGAGGGAAGTCTAGCCCAGTGGATCAGTAAGTTGTCATCCATATCTTATTTATAAAAACTATATAAAATTTAGTACTGTGGGACATATCACTTACCTCTGAGGAAGTCTAAGATGACAGAACGCGAGGGGCCGCAGGCTAGATACATCTAGGAGATGTGCAGCTGGGGTGTATACTGCTGACTATTTTGCACCTTTGACTTTACTCATACTGTATATAGAGATGAGCGTATTTAAAGTAAAAACGAAGCGAACTTCGTTATCTCTGCAATCCGCTCATCAGCCTGCTTCCATTTAATTGACTGTTGTTCTGTGCTCCTCGACAGTTGCTGGACAAAGCTGGATCTAGTCCTGGGAAACTGGAAGAAGTTTTCCAGGACTGGATCCAGCTTTTCCCAGAACCTGGGGAGGAGTGTCATGGTGCAGCAGTCAATTAAATGGAAGCAGGATGAGTGCTGATGTTCTCGACTGTGCTGCACTTTTTTTTTTAGGCAACAAAAGTAAGTGACAGCACAGGGAGCAAACGGTTCTCTGTTCAATCATAGCTAAGAACTGTGTCTGCATACTGGTCTTCTAGTGGGCCAGTTCAACATGTAATGGTTGCTACATTTGTACAGTGTACTAAATTTAGGTTATACATCACACATATAATATTCTTATGTAAGCATGTGGAGACTGAGGAAATATTGATTTAAATGGGTACTCTGGGCTAGCAGTACTTTTAGTCTGTGTCCAGGGAGGGGGTGGATATAGAAGGCGTTGGTCACTTACCTCCCTGGTTCCAGCACCGGGTCCTAGATCATGTCGCCCCGTTCACTTGTCCCACGGTTGCTTCCTGGTCTGAGCTGCGGCTTGAGACGTGACATCTCCAGGCAGCTCAGCCATCCAGCGGTCCTAGCGGTTCCATGCGATCCGGGACACGGTGCTGGAACCGGGGAGGTAAGTGACCAACAGCTTTTATACTGTATCTACCCCCTCCCTGGCCACAGACTAAAAGTACTGCTAGCCCGGAGTACCCATTTAATATGAGTCTCTGTTCAGAAAAGTCTAAAGGCCCTATTACACTGAGTCATTATTGGCCGTATTTAGCCGATTATCGGCCAATTTGTGTATTAAAAGGCAATGATCAGATGACATGCACAATGTTGGCTGATCGTTGTCTTTTAATGTCCTTCCACATGTTGAAAGACAAAAGACAACGATCTGCTGCTTCTTGGAGAGGCTGCAGCAGACTGCCGCTATCTCCTATGGGCTACTATGGGGAGCCCGGCAGTGAGCTGGGAACGAGAAGTAAGCGAGCACTGACCTGATCACCCCGTGTAATAGGGGCTTTAAACCTAGCAAATGTAAACTACACAAACATTGAACTATGAATAAGAATAAACAATTCTTACACAAGTTTTTTTTTTTGAAAATATAATTTTTCTGCGCTGTTTTGTCAGTCAAACTTAAGAAGAGGAAAAAGCCTAAACAGTTGATATCCACAGAAGTGCTGCAAAGGTATTTATTTAGTTAGTGGTCTGTAATGAAATTCCTTACACAAGCCTGTCTTATCTGTGTACAATATGCTGACCATTTTAAATAAATATCTTGGCCACATTTCTTTCCTTTTAATTTACCACTCTGCACCGTAAAACACCACTGGTTCTGTCAGAGAGACACAAATAAAAATGTTGTACAAAACATTTACTTATACTTTCTGTGCTAAAAGGCCTCCTTGCTGAGGTTCTGTTGTGATTTACGCAGAATCCCAGCAAAACTCTGGCGTTTTTACTGTGATTTTGCACAAATCATGAAATAACTGCATTAGGAAGGAAAGTTTATTCAGACTATGATGTCACCACAGGTCCTACAGAGTCTACAGAGCACTATGGAGTGGGAAGAGCTGTAGTTATGCAGGGAGACCAATTAGGGGTGAGAAGTGGCAGCAGGGTGACCAGTCTGGGGTTAGGGTGATATAAGAATGACCAGCCAGTGGGGGGTGGGAGGTGGGAAGATGTAGGTGGATCAGTCTGGGAGGAAGGGGGGTGGCAAGGGGACCAGTCTGGGGTGAAAAGGGTAGAGTGACCGAAAAGAGCAATGAGAGAAAGGAGGGCAACGAAAGCAGTAAGTTTGTGTGTGTTGGGGTGGGCGTGGTGTCTTTTGGTCTAATTTGGGGTCTGATTAAATTCTGAGGTCTGTTGTCTGTATTTAGGAGTTTGTGGTTTGATTTTGCACATTATTGTGGCTTGATTTGGCACATTACTTTATACTTAAAGGGGTAGTGCAGCGCTAAGAAAATATTCATAGAATAACACACATTACAAAGTTATACAACGCCCCCTTCCCGTGTCCCACCACCCCCGCATGTGTACCCGGAAGTGTGGTGCATTATACATACCTGATCCGTGTCGCGCATGTCCGCCAACTTGTGCCAAGACGTCATCTTCGGACGGACGGCCGAATCGCTCCGACCGTCCCTAGTGCTGGCTGAGCATAACTGTGCTCAGTCAATCGCGACTGAGCACAGTTATGACGCGGCAGAGGGGGGCCGGCATCAGGGACGGCGGCCGCAGTGATTCGGCCGGCCTCCGGAAGATGACGTCTTGGCACAAGATGGCACCACACTTCCGGGTACACGTGCGGGGGTGGTGGGACACGGGAAGGGGGCAATTCACAGACATAACATACATTACAAAGTTGTATAACTTTGTAATGTGTGTTATTCTGTGAATAATTGTTTACCGCCGCACTACCCCTTTAACTGCTTGATGAGTTAACACAATTTGTATAGCATATCTGTAAAGTTTTATGAAAAATGACATGCGTCTGGCTTTTTTTAAAATTCAATACCTAAATAGCCTAATGGAGGTGCGATTGTCCTCGCAGCCCTTCTGATAATGGTGCTTTAGCCAGAATGTTCTGCCAGTCTCTTGTGGCCAGAGGCCGCATTGCACTTCCTGTAACAAGAAGCCCCTCCCCCTCCCCCATACACACATTCACCTGGCCCAATGGAGGCACCTGGTGTTCATTCTCCCAGCTCCCTGGTGCACAAGTGACATCACTCATGCACCAAGGAGCTGGGAGAACATCACTGTTGGATAGCTGTTGAGTCAAGGGGACACATACTTTTATTCTCTGATACAAAGTTTAAAAAGGGCTTTCCCAAGCTCCTGAATTTCTGCAAGCTGGAATACCTCTTTATACCACATCCCATTATTATTCCTGCTTGAGCTCAACTTGGGAAATGTAGGCACAGAGCAGCGTGCAGCTCTGTGCTATAGCAGGTAGTTAATAGGGCCAGCAGTATTCTTAAAGGGGCTACAAAGATCTGCATGGGTGAGCTAAGTATGCCTTGCATAAACAATGATTTATTTTTTTTTGTCTTTAGATTATACATGATGATAGAATAAAATGGCACATTTGGGTTTATTATACAGTTAGGAGAATAGCAGATGGTTTGTGAAGAAATGCCAAAAAAATATTAAGGTCAAAAGGCGTGAAATTTAGGCTAGTTCACACATAGTTAACTAAAAACTCGATACAAGCGTTTCGCGAGAATCACGAATTTTAGCTCGAATTTGTTAAGATTCACGAATCAAATGTTAACAGATTTTGCTAAAACAGCCAAACTATACTAGCTACAGTACTAGGATTATGACAGAAGGACACATTTGTTAATGTATATTCTGGTAAAAGTGTAAAAAATTGGAAAATCACAATTAAAAAAAAATTCAATCAGCCAGTCAATCTTCCAGTTGCCGCCATGGACAGCAGTGGACATCTTTGGAATAATGGCGCAACATAAATTCTCTCCCAGGAAAGTAGTGGACATCAATGGGGCAGTGGCGTATCATCAGTTTTCTACCAGGAAAGCAGTGAACATCAGTGGAGCAGCGGCGTAACATCAGTTTCTCCCAGGAAAGCAGTAGACTACGGTGAAGCAGGAGGTGGTGTGGCAGAGGCAGTACTCAGACTCTTTTTCACCCTGAGGGGCCTGGGAAAGACATCCGGCATGGCAGTGGAAGCAATAGGATTCTCTTTGACCTTGAGGGGTCTAGCACAGACAATTTAGGTTAGTAACTTTAGCGTGACTTTCCTTTTTTTTTTTTAAATATTCAAGAAATATTCCCCAAATTTTATACCCCCAAACCCTTCCATCCATCTTCCATAAAATGCAAATTTAAACCTAGTCAATTGGGATACACTAACATTGACCATAAAACCCCCACCAGCAAAAGCGGAAGAAATAAAGAAAAGACCAAATTCAAGAAGGCTTTACACTGATTATATTAAACAAGAGAATGGCAAGTTTAGACTTTATTTGTAGTCTATTTTCTTTAAAAAAAAAATAATGATAAAAAAATTATGGAAAAAATATGTTCAAAAACCTTGCTAAATCTGGGTCTCTGGCTTTTTCCAAGACGCATACATATCAACACCAGGTTGTTTCGGCAGACTGATATTTTCTTGCTATTTTCAGGATTATATGACTTCTCTGAGAAGGGGGTGAGATTGTATGGTCCACACAAATCAATTAAATTCAAGTTCAAAATACACTGTATAGTTTGTAAAATAACACTATTTAGATTCCAGGCAATAATATAATTGCACATGTTATGTATCTAATTAAATGCATTAATCAAGTCTATTAGTTTTATTTTAATAGCAACAACCTATTTAGTAAACCTGGCTGAATAAGTATAATTCCTTATAGTAACCAGAACAACTCATCAATTAGAGACACTTGAGGCTGATGCATCTTATGCATTATGTCTAGCCCTGTATTTACCCTTTTTCCATGGCATACTTGAAATTACACAGCTATCATTCCTATCAGATTGCTGGCAGTGACTTTGGCACCAAAGAGACTCAACAACAGATTTTAGCACATAATGACCCCACATAAAATAGCAACTCCTATGTAGCTAACCTCATGGGAATGGACATTGAGAAATAAATATTTGAAGGTCAGTGTCTTTATAAAACAAACCAGTAGCTTAAAAAAAGTCTGGCATGTTGCTGGTATTTGCAATGCTACAGTCCTGGCTTGTCTTTCTTTGAGGTGAGTACAAGGGAAAAAAAAACATAGAATATTAAATTTATAAAAACATTTATATTCATGGTAAATACATTGTTATGTGGCAAAAAGATAGAACACTATTCTATTTGTGAAAAAATATTTTATTTACTTAACCCTTAGAGGACCGGGCCAATTTTTAATTTTTGCGTTTTCGTTTTTTCCTCCTTATGCTCAAAAGGCCACAGCACTTGCATTTTTTCACCTAGAAACCCACATGAGCCCTTATTTTTTGCGTCACTAATTGTACTTTGCAATGACAGGCTGAATTTTTTTTATAAAGTACACTGCAAAACCATTTCTTTTATTTTGAGGGTATTTTTTTAATCCATTCGCCCTGTGGTACAACTGACTTGATACATATGTTCCTCTGGTTGTTACGATTACAACGATATATAACATGTATAACTTTTATATTATGTGATGGCTTGCAAAAAATTCAAACCATTGTTAACAAATAAATATTCCTTAAAATTGCTCCATTCCCAGGCTTATAGCGCTTCTATCCTTTGGTCTATGGGGCAGTGTGACCTTTTTGTCCCATGATGTGTTCTTTCTATTGGTACCTTGATTGCACATATGCAACTTTTTGATCGCTTTTTATTACAATTTTTCTGGATTTGATGCAACCAAAAGTGCGCAATTTTGCACTTTGGGATTTTTCTGCACTTGCGCCGTTTATCGTGCGAGAACAGGGATGTGATAAATTAATAGTTCTGATGATTACGCACGTGGAGATACCAAACATGTTTATTTATTTACTTTTATTTATTTACTTTTATTTATAACATGGGAAAAGGGGGGTGATTCACATTTTTATTAGGACAGGGGGCTTTTTATTATTAATGACACTTTTTATTAGCCCTTATTAGCCCTTATTTTTACATTGTGGGAACATAGCCTAATCGTTCGAATTATCGTTCGAATTTTCTCAATAACGATCGCATTTGAGCGATAATTGTTCTATGTAAACACAACAAACGATCAGGCGACGAGCGAGAAATCGTTAATTTTGAACGTTCCACATGTTCTCAAATCGTTGTTCGTCATTCGCTAAAAATTTGCAGATCGCTTTGTGTAAACAGTCTTTCACCCCAAGTGAAAGATGGGCTTAAGCGATCTTAAAAACGATTGCAATAATGATTTTTCTAACAAATTTTCTAACAATTTTTCTAAGGATTTATTTGTCTGTGTCTTGTCTGTGTTTTGTGTTATAATGATAGCGGTAAATAATGTTCATGATCATTACTGACAGATGTCATTGTAAAATAATGGCCTCTTTTTTGAGAACAATGGCCCTTATTTTGCATAAAAAGATGTGTGAATGTAGCCCAGGGCTGTGTTCACACATTCACTATTATGTTGAGCTTCTTTGCTCACATAATTAGAACCTAATTGAATATGTGGGCTCTACAATTTAGTGTCGCTTGTGTATAGGCTTTGCTCTGCGACCAGCATTACTAGGTTTTGATGTCATAAACAATCTGATTACAATGTGTAATGCTAATCACATGACAAAGCCCTGTCAATTTAGACAAAATCAATTAGGCTCTAATTCTGTAAAACCAGAAATGCACCAAAATGCAGATGTGTGAACACAACACTAATGAATCTAAAATAAAAGTAATTCTTCCACAAACACCCCTGTAGTTGCTCACTGTATATAGTATTTTGCTTGGTATTATTCTGGAATTAACCTCTAACAAAACATGATCTGTTTTGTTGCCTTTTTTCTAGTTTGTTCCCTTTCCCAATACAAGTCAGTGTAAACAGAACAAGACATTAACAGTCACAGATAACTGAGTAGTATTGTTTAAGAAATAGCAAGGATAAAAAAACATGACAAATCTTCAATGCCATTCTGAAGGTTTGATATGGTACTTCTGGGGAATTTCAGAAGATAAATAAAGCTTCCCTTTCCCTTTACACTGAACAAAGATATACATTGTGGTTTGCCAGATTTGTGTTGATTACTGTCAATGTGAGGTGGTCCCTCTGTCAAATATGTCACAAACAATGGATGCAGTGTGTGCACTATACCTAGGGATAGTAAGGTTGGAAGCCAGAAGAACATATCAGTAACACTCTTGTTAAGAACTGCGTAGTCTATCAGTGTAATTAAAATATAATTCATTGTACGATAATGAAAAAAGTAATATGCAAAGGAAATATCAAATATCAATATTTACAAATGCCTTGTTTCTATCATTTTAACCCTCTATGACTTGTTGGAGTGTGGATAGCAGCAAAAAACTGCTTTAGTAGTCTTTGTAAGATTTAAATACTAATAGCTTATCCCCAGGCCATCAATGGTTAATCGTGGAGATTTATTCTTTGGGACCCAGGGCTAGAAGGTACCATGGTGCTCCTGTGAGTGCTTGAGGAACTGGGGAGATTAGGAGCCAGCTCACCAAGGACTAAGTTAGGGTCCTATTAGATAGCCCAACCATAAACTGTAAAAGAGTGCTGATCTACCAGATTGGCGCTCGTTTACTGAGCTATTATGCAGGCTAATTATCAGGCAGCAAGGGCTGCACGGACAATGTTAGCGATGTCTGTGCAGCCTTTGCCTTTAGTGTATTAACTTACCACGTTCCCTGGTGTCCTCTGAGGCCTTTCCCGATGTCAGCAGGACATGTAACTCGAAGTGGAAGCACGACACGGCTTCCCCCATAGAAATCAATCAGATTAATTTTTTCATGGATGTACTCAGATGGGACAACCGTGTACATCCATGATACGTGAAAAACACGGATTGTAACTAGTACACTACAATTTTAACCAGTCCATGCAAAACAGATGTAAACACAGACAGTTTTGCAAGGATCACGGATGTAGCTAGCCGACTACATACAAAAACACTGAACATGTGAATGCAGTCTAAATGACCGCTGTGAAAAGGGGTATTGATGGTCATTAAGAGGAGAAACTGCAATAACACAAACATATAATAAGTAGAGATGAGCGAATATGATTCGATCGACATGGTATTCGATCAAATATTGCGGTATTCGAAAGATTCAAACTCAATCGAGTAGTGTGATGAATACGTGGGAAACATTTGAAAGCCCTCCCATCGCACTTGGTGCTTTTTTTAATGCAATCACCATGCAGGGAGGCCGTGAGGGACCCTGGGAGTACACACGCGCCAAAATGGCATCTACCCTCATTGGATTGCTGAACCACATGACCTCGAATATTTAATAATTGACTTCCGCCTCTCGACCACCAATGCGCTTTCAACCTAGCCAGGGAGAGATCTTCGAGCAGGGAGAGATAGGTTTTAGTAGCGTTTTGGTTAGGCAGGATTACTACTGAACCCAAAAGTCCTTTTCAGGGCTAAGATCCAGCGAAAAAGTCATGTCTGAATCCAAAGCACTTCTCAGTGCTGACACAGATGATATAACAGCAGCCGCATCAGCAGCTGTATTCATTCCAGTACCCTGTGTGTACAAGTGACTTATAGTGTCCCTGGTTTAGGCCACTAAGCGCACGTAAACGTTATACATATTGTGCCAGTTGCCCAGTAAAAGGCACGTGATACCTATTGTGCCAGTTGCCCAGTAAAAGGCACGTGATACCTATTGTGCCAGTTGCCCAGTAAAAGGCAAGTGAGATCTATTGTGCGAGTTGCCCAGTAAAAGGCAAGTGAAACCTATTGTGCCAGTAGTCAGTAAAAGGCACATGATACATATTGTTCCAGTAGCCCAGAAAAAGGCACGTCATACATTCTGTTCCAGTAACATTCGTACAACATGATGCGTGATACGTGCGAATAACATGACGCTATACAGATGCACATTTGAATCATATATGTAACGCTGCGCAAGAGCAACGGATGCTCTTAATCAGCCGGCCGCCGGGATGCACTCAGCCCGTGCCTGCAGCCAATACCTCTGTATCGGCTGCAGGAACGTTCTTTATTCATAATTGATTTGCGGGCACCATCGGGTGTGCCCGCAAATCAATTAGCCATTCACTTCAATGCAATGTGCGGCCGCCGCTGCATATTGCATTGTGTGAACAGCTGATGTTTCCGGATGCTGTTCAGTGAATAGCGCCCGGAAATAATTGACAGGCACATTATTCTAACACCTGTTCTAAAAAATTGGGCTTTAGAATAACGGTGTGTGAACACAGCGGGCGGCATCGCATTGACTTCAATGCAATGCCGCCCCTGCAGTAAAGAATGGATGCTGAGGCCATTGCAATCAGTGTCCATTCTTTACTATAAAAGACAATGTGTGAACCTAGCCTTACACTGCATTTCTAAAGTAAAATATAAAAAATAGCCTTTATTATATGGTGATTCGATTCATATAAAATATACTATATTTGGTTACGTTTTCAGTAATTTACTAGTGTACATGTTTTGACTTCTTTCTTTTGTTTATCGGCTTTACCACGGGTATGTATTTCAAGCATTGCATGATACTTTTAAGTAACTTAATGATCTCCCAATAGTGGCTGCTAAGAACATTATCTTTGTGTTCTGCTGATTTTGAAGCTGAGATAGACTGTTATCATTGTATATCTTTCCTTTTTATCCATCTCAAGGTTTCCTTAATTTTCTTCTTTGAAAATAGTACTGAAAGTATACTGCCAATGTATTTGGACACCTTACCAGATTGCCAGTGAAAATTAATAGAAGACAAAGGGCTTTTGTGATTAGATAAATAGTCCCTTATTAGCCTGGCATATGCAATTGTGCATAAGTTCACCAAGTACTTAGAGACTCTGCCAACTATCAGAGGAGCAAACATACTAGAAATACTAGAAAATGAAGCTCCTTGGGCTTTCTTAGGGGGCATAAAAGCTGACTTACAGCACCGAATGAATATATTTGTTTAGACTAGACAATCATTTTATTGAACATTTTAATCATATTGCAAAGTAATGCATGTATACAGCACTGGTATGTTCACCTTTAATCACTCTTTTACAGTTCACATGTAGAATCAATTTACATAGATAGTTGAGAAACTTCATCAATATATCACATTACTTATCTTGTACTGATCCTGAGTTACAGCCTGTATAATAGCCAAGAGTTTCATTCAAAATTCTTCTGGCTCAAGAATGTAATGTTCTGAGAATTTCTAGCTGTCACAATAGACAATATCAAGTAGTCTTTAACAGGGAAAACTAACTGTATCTACTTCTGCATTATAGGAGTTGAGCTAAGTTGAGCTGAGCGAACGCAATGTTAATTCGCTTTGTTCTGCAAAGAGAATGCACCAGGATTCATTGAAAAAATTTGCTGTCTGGAGCGTCACTGGGTGGGAGAAAGGAATTTACCATAATCCTTACGGCCCGTCCAATCAGCTGCAGACCCCTCTGTGATGTCAGTACCGCCCCATCACCCTCTATATAAGATGATTTGTTTACTGGAGGCCAGTCTGTGTATGTAAAGGAGGTGGAAGCAGACAGAGAGAGCAAAGCAGGGAAAGAATTATAGTGCGATGTAGGGACAGAGAAGAGAGGAGGGCTGATTGTGGGTAAATTGTGGGCTGATCGTGGGCAGATTGTGGGCAGAGTGTGAGAGCTAATTTTGGGCAGATTGTGGGTAGATTGTGGGCAGAAAGTGGGCTAATTGACCACTATGTCAGAAGATTTAAAAAATATATCAGCCCCTTCAGCCAGTGTCAGCAGCCAGGGTGCAACTACGGGTCCAATAGAGATTCCTGGCACTGCAGTGCCAGTGCCATCTGCTTGGCAAATGCTACTAAGTTTGTCAGATTGTCTAGACCCAGACACGTTAGATATTGAGAATCTCATAAAGGCAGAGGATGTTGAGCCAGCACATGACAGAACAGATAGCAGTGAGGGGAATGAGGCAGGGGTAGCTTGTAGCCGCTGTACAGGCGTGTACTGAATGGCTGCTGGTGAGAAGTTAGGAGAGGACATGTGTGTCCCTGACTATGAGGAGGAGCCTTACAGCAGTCAATGGGAGACCAGCAGCACTCAGGAGGAGCCCAGCAATGTGCCACCTCGGAGAAACCATCGACTGCACTGAGCGTTGTGACAGTTTTTTCCGTGCAGGTGATGGAAGAGACAATTCCGCCACCTGCAACATCTGCCAGCAGAAAGTGGGCGGAGTTTGGGTCGACCACTTCCATGCGACATATGAAGCACCACCACCGAACAGATTGGGAGAACCGTGAGCTTCAGGGCAAATTTCATTCCCCAATAATTTTTTTTGCCCTTAAATTATTTGTATAGTCCTTTAGCAAATACTCTTAGTAAATTAATATATATATATATATATATATATATTTTATATACCTTATGGGAAATTTATCAAACAGGAGTGACCAATGCGAGGATAGGGCAGTCACACCCACACCCCATCAGGGGTATCCTCCTTCCCTGTTCAACACCCGAAGAGATGCCCACTTTGTCGACTCAAAAACCTAGTGTTAATATGTATGCGTGTCTTGAGAAAAGCAGTGGCCCAGATTCTACAAGGTTTTTGAACACATTAAAATCAGGGTTTTTTTTTTTTTTTTTTTAGAAAATAGACAACAGTGGGAAAATCTAAATTTGCCATTCTTTTGTTTAATACAATCTGTGTAAAGCCATCTTGAATTTGGTCTTTTCTCTATTCTCTATTCTTTCCTCTTTTGCTGGTGGGGTTTTATAGTCTATTTTAGTGTACCCCAATTGACTAGGCTTTCATTTCTATTTTTTTTTAAAGTTGGATGGCACATTCAGCTCAACTGTCGGATTACAGTAATTGCACTTGACATGTTAGAAAAAAAAAGGTTCTGGGGGTCTAAAAATTGGGGGCTTTCTTTCATTGGTCCAATATTTTAACAAAGAAAAGGAAAGTCCCGCTACAGTTACCAACCTCAAATGGCTTGCCTAGGCCCCTCAGGGTCGAAGAAAGTCCCAGTACTGCTCCTACCCCACCACCTCCTGATCCATGATGATTCAATGATGTCCATGGAGAAAAGGTAATTATATGCTGCTAGTCTGCCGATGTCCACTGCTGTCCTGGGAGAAGATTGATGTTACACCACTGGTCCACCAATGTCCATTGCTGTCCATAGTGGAAATTGGATGATTGACTGGCTAATTGACTTTTTTTTATTGTGATTTTTCAATTTATCTGACCGCAGGTGTAAGTGATTGTATTGGCTAAGGCAGTCCAGGGGAAGGAGTAGGGTGGCTTTAGATGTGGCTAGGAAGGACAGATGGGTCACAAGGTTGAGGGATGCAATAGAATAAATGTATATAAAAAGGTTAACATTATATGAAACATTTACATTCTTAAAATAATATGAATAAATGTAATTCATTACATGTAAATAAACAATAGAATAAGTAAGAGGAGATGAATTAGCATTTTTTCTAAAGGTCCTTTTCCAAAGGCCGAATATCGACAATAAGCTTTGCTAGAAACGCTCTTCCCACTGATAATAAAGCCATATAAAAGTATTTGCGATCAGCTGAGGAGAGGGAAAATACCCACTCTTAGGCTAATCGCATCTTTTGTGAGGGCGGTAAAATTTATTGCTATTGGCTGCACATCCCCCTGTGTAAACAAGGGATGTGCGTCTGATAGCAATACATTTCAATGGCCGCATCAACAATTATCCCTAATCCTTTTTGTAAGTGTAATTTTTGCTCAAAGTCTCACCCTTTTGACGGCCACTCCCCTTCTATATAGTGTAGCAGGGAACAGGAAGTCGTCATTCAGTTGCTGGAGTTAGGCAGAGCAACATCTGGATAGAGGTGTGAGGGAAAAGAAGAGATAGAGAGAAATGGAGATTATAGGTTAAGGCAGGGCAGTTTAGAGTTGGTTGCAGTGAGGCAGGTCTGCTTTAGTGAAGAAGCTGTCACTCAGTGTGTCAGTTGACCCACTGAGGCACTTGCAGGTTAAATCAGTTCCCTGTGTTTAGTGTGTAGCATTGTGCTAATTGTGTCACTGTTCCCAACAATTTTTTTGCTGGCTATCATTCCTACAGAGGGGGAAGGTAACCCACAGAAACTTGTGGCATATTACGTCCCTGTTTGGATATATTTTGGTACTCTCGTTAATGTCTTATCAAATAACGTCCTTTCTGGACATCTTGGGTGAAGGTAATTCACAGAGGCATGTGGAATATTACGTCCATTACCTGTTTTGTGACATTTTGGCGCTGTCATAAGTGCCTTATTAAAAAATAAAGTCCTTTCTGGCCATCTTGGGTAAAGTTAACCCATTCACTGTCTGAATACATTTTGGTGCTGTCATAAGTGTCTTATCTATATCATAAAAATGAAAGTCTGTCTGTCTGTCTGTCTGACCCGTATAGACTTCCAAACGCCTGAACCCTTTGACCCCAAATTTGGCAGACAGATGCATTGGGTGCCCGGGAAGGTTATTGCGAAGGTCCTGTCCCTGCCAGATGTACAGGAGAGCAGGGGGATGCAGAAGAGCGCCCCATAGAGATGAATGGGAAAATCTCCACACTGCATACACAGGTGATATAATTAGCTGCAGCTTTGCCCAGCAGTAAACGGCAGTTGGGAGCCTTAGCAACCAATAGGATTATTACTTCCATTTTCACAGCGAGCAATGGTTGCTAGGGCAGCTGCCTCACAACATCCACAGAAATAACTGGTAGACCCCCTACTCCATCTATACAGTACATGTATACATGGCCCCCAACTCCATCTATACAGTACATGTATACAGGGCCCCCTACTCCATCTATACAGTACATGTATACAGGACCCCCTTCTCCATCTATACAGTACATGTATACAGGGCAGTATTACCAGCTGCCCTAAGCACTAAACCTGATGATGCCCCATCCTCACTCACCAATTAGCATCATGAGAGATTGGTAGATAATAGCTCCAGAGGTCACATTTACCACGACTATATCAGACCTGACCAATACCGCCATACTGTGACTGGATAACACTGCCATACCGGAGCTGACTAATACGACACACTGTGACTGAATAACACCGCCACACCAGACCTGACCAATACTACCACACTGTGACTGGATAACACTGCCATAAAAGACCTGACCAATACTGCCACACTGTGACTGGATAACACCACCATACCAGACCTGACCAATACCACCACACTGTGACTGGATAACACTGCCATATCAGACCTGACCAATACCACCATACTGTGACTGTATAACACTGCCATATCATACCTGACCAATACCGCCACACTGTCACTGGATAACACTGCCATACCAGACCCGACCAATACGACACACTGTGACTGAATAACACCACCACACCAGACCTGACCAATACTTCCACACTGTGACTGGATAACACCGCCATGCAAGACCTGACCAATACTGCCACACTGTGACTGGATAACACCGCCATACCAGACCTGACCAATACCACCACACTGTGACTGGATAACACTGCCACACCAGACCTGACTAATACCGCCACACTGTGACTGGATAAAACTTCCATACCAGACCTGCCCAATACCTCCACACTGTGACTGGATAACACCGCCATACAAGACCTGACCAATACCCCATACTGTGACTGGATAACACTGCCATACCAGACCTGACCAATACCACCACACTGTGACTGGATAACACTATCATACCAGGCCTGACCAATACCGCTATACTGTGACTGGATAACACCGCCAGACCTGACCAATACCACCATATTGTGACTGGATAACACCGCTATACCAGACCTGACCAACACGGCCACACTGTGACTGGTTAACACTACCAGACCTGACCAATACTGACACACTGTGACTGGATAACACCGCCATACCAGACCTGACTAATACCGCCACACTGTGACTGGATAACACTGCCATACCAGACCTGACCAATACCCCACACTGTGACTGGATAACACTGCCATACCAGACTTGACCAATACCACCACACTGTGACTGGATAACACTGCCATACCAGACCTGACCAATACCGCTATACTGTGACTGGATAACACCGCCATTCCAGAACTGACCAATACCACCATATTGTGACTGGATAACACCGCCATACCAGACCTGACCAATACCACCATACTGTGACTGGATAACACCCCTATTCCAGACCTGACCAATACGGCCACACTGTGACTGGTTAACACTACCAGACCTGACCAATACCGACACACTGTGACTGGATAACACTGACATACCAGACCTGACCAATACCACCACACTGTGACTGGATAACACTGCCATACCAGACCTGACCAATACCACCATATCGTGACTGGATAACACTGCCACACCAGACCTGACCAATACTACCATACCCCCCTTCGAAAACACTAGATTTTCTAGGAAGTCTGAGCAGAAGGTGGAAGACTAGAAAAATAAAAAAAATGTAAAAGTTGTTTCCTTGCCCCTGCTCCCTGGTGCTGTGCCCATGCAAGGTGCTGCCCTAGGCAGACCACGAGTGCCTAATGGTAAATACGACCCTGCAGGTATACAGGACACTACAGGTATACAGGACCCCAAAACTATACTCTACAGGTGCACGGGACCTCCACCAACTATATACGACAGGTATACAGGACCCAAACTATACACTACAGGTATACAGGACCCCAAACTATACACTACAGGTATACAGGACCTCCACCAACTCTATACTACAGGTATACAGGACCTCCACCAACTATATACTACAGGTAAACAGGACCCCAAACTATACACTACAGGTATACAGAACCTTCACCAACTATATACTACAGGAATACACTGTATACAGGACCCCAAAACTATACACTTCAGGTATACAGGACCTCCACCAACTATACACTGCAGGTATACAGGACCCCAAAAGTATACACTACAGGTATAAAAGACCTCGATCAACTATATACTACAGGTATACAGGACCCCAAACTATACACTACAGGTATACAGGAACCCAAAACTATACACTACAGGTATACTGCACCCCCACCAACTCTATACTACAGGTATACAGGACCCAAAACTATAAACTACAGGTATACAGCACTTCCACCAACTCTATACTACAGGTATACAGGACCCCCACCAACTCTATACTACAGGTTAAAAGGATCCCAAACTATACACTACAGGTATACAGGACCTCCATCAACTATATACTACAGGTATACAGGACCCCAAAACTATACACTACAGGTATACAAGACCTCTACCAACCATAAACTACAGGTACACAAGACCCCCAAACTATACATTACAGGTATACAGGACCCCTGAACTATATATTACAGGTATACAAGACCTCCACCAACTATACACTACAGGTATACAGGACCTCCACCAACTATACACTGCAGGTATACAGGACCCCAAAAGTATACACTACAGGTATAAAGGACCTCCATCAACTATATACTACAGGTATACAGGACCCCAAACTATACACTACAGGTATACAGGAACCCAAAACTATACACTACAGGTATACAGCACCCCCACCAACTCTATACTACAGGTATACAGGACCCAAAACTATAAACTACAGGTATACAGCACTTCCACCAACTCTATACTACAGGTATACAGGACCCCCACCAACTCTATACTACAGGTTTAAAGGATCCCAGACTATACACTACAGGTATACAGGACTCCATCAACTATATACTACAGGTATACAGGACCCCAAAACTATTCACTACAGGTATACAAGACCTCTACCAACCATAAACTACAGGTACACAGGACCCCTAAACTATACACTACAGGTATACAGGACCCCGAACTATATACTACAGGTATACAAGACCTCCACCAACTATACACTACAGGTATCCAGGACCCTTAAACTATAAACTACAGGTATAGAAGACCTCCACCAACTATACATTACAGGTATACAGCACCTTCACCAACTATATATTACAGATATACAGGACCCCCAACTATACAGAACAGGTATACAGGTCCTCTACCAGCTATACACTGCAGGTATACAGTACTTCCCAAACTATGCAGTACAGGTACACAGCCCCCCCCAACCCAATTATACACTACTGGTAAACAGGACCTCCCTAAACTATACACTACAGGTATACACCCCCCAATTACACACTACAGGTATACAGGACCTCCTCAACTATACACTACAGATATACATCCCCCCCACCCCCCAACTATACACTACAGGTATACAGGATGGATGTTTGAAGTTTTTAGTTTATTTCTAATGTGCATAAGCTACAATTTACATAAACAGTGCAGAATTGTAGGGTATATAGGGGCATATAGGGCTACTGGCGATTTCCCCTTTGACAAAAAAAACAAAGAAAAAACAAAGAAGGACATAGATTGGCCTCATGGGCACCTTAGAATAAATCTAATTAACACACTGAAACTTTATACCCGGGCAGCGCCGGGTACATTTTCTAGTTAACAAATAAAGTATTTTCTTGCTATCATTGATAAAGATAACCCACTGAAGCACCTGGCTTATTATGTATATTTTTTATCTAGGATATCATTAATACCAACATCATGTTAAAGCAGCAAAAGTCTGTTCCTTTCCATGGTTTGGTCAGTGGTAGCAGTAGAAATAGCAGTTAAGGTGGCAAAAGTGGTAGAACAAGTGGTCGTGATAGTGCTAATAGCAAGGAGCATTCAGTCGTGGATTGGCTCCTCCAGAGTTCGAGCTCTACACCAGGCAGTAGCCATACTCGGAGCCAACTATCAGCGGGATCATCAGACACCACTGTTGCATGGCAAGGGCAGTCTCTCTCCTTGGCCCCTTATTCTGCCTTGACTATGCCTAACACCTTTGGAGCACCATCAACCCGCTAACATCTGTCAAGCCTAGTGCCACCTTTGGAGTCTCAACCATTGTTTTCAGATGAATAAGAGGAATGTCCAGATAGTCAGTGTTTGAAATGCAGTGTTGAGATTCCAGCCATTGAAAGCTCTCAGGGCAGTAAGAAGAGCCTGGCAGGGGCACCTTCTAGATCATACTGAAAGACATCAGAGGTTGACAGCATTGTCAAGAAAACATTTATCTCCGATTAAAAAGATGATGATGTTGCAGACCATGATTGCCATCCATGTCAACAGGCAGAATCATCAGTATCATCAGGGGATGACGGTGTCCTTGTGCCGGCAAGCGTCGAGGAACCGGTGGACCTCCACAAGGCAAAAGGGATAGGTGTACACCTTTAGCTAGTTGGCCGACTAGCAGTTTTGAATACCCAGCAAGGCAACGGGTACCACCAGGTAGCAGAGCCGCCAATACCATTCCGAAGTTTAGCATTTTCTTTGATGATAGTGGCAAAAATAAAAATCCACTGGTGTGCTCATTCTGTAAACAGAGAGTGGGCCATGGATCAAGTGGAAACCTTGGTGCCACTTCAATGAGGAGGCACCTGGAGCACGACCACCTCACTGCCTGACAGAGTTGAGGCCCCGATGCCACTGCTTGTGTGGTGTCACACGACGGGTGTTCTTTCTCCTTCACACAGCAAAAGCCCTTTTACTCAAAGTTCGGTGGTGAAGAAGGTAGTCTATTATTTCACCACTAGATGCCAGTATTACATTTGAACCTTGTTAAATATTGCACAGCTGTAGTGAACAAAGGGTTACTGTTACTTCTATAATGCATTTTGTTATCCAATAGAGATACTCTTCTAGTCTAACCTATCCTTTCTCTCCTTTCTATTGCAATCGTTCCTTTCTTCCACTCACAGTGTCCCTTACACACCCTTGTAGGAAGCAGTCAGTTTTTCTAAGATTATCATAGGAGAAGGACACACAAAGTAGGCATCCCTGCTGTAGTTAAGCCAGGGCCTGGCTCTGCCAGGACCCCTGTGCGGGAGAGTCTGAGACACACATGTATAAAGCAACCAGAGACACTCTGGCTATTTATTCAAGTCACAATGCAGTGTTAGACACTAAAAGGAGGACAAGTCGGGGATTAACCCAGCCCACGCCGAGATCCAGTCTACAAAGTGCAGGGCAGTATCCAAAGCTACAGAAGAACTCACCCGAATAGAAAAAAGCTACTGTAAACAAGGCCTACAAATTCTATCTCGCAGTGCAGTTGAAACCGGGACACCCTCGGACACTTGGCTTCGCCCAGGTAACCACAACTGGGGCTTGTGTCACCCTAGTAGGACGGGTAACTAGACACTGCAGGGCAGAAGGTGATAAGACCACACAGTTTAAACACAGGCAAAGGTATGTCCCTCTCAAGTATCAAATATTCGTCTCTAAAGTTCCAGCAGAGCACAAAACCACCTTGGGTTGGGACTCCCTTGACAAACTCTTCTCCTCTTCACTGCCCAACTCTAAGCTATCCAAGCATCGCTACATCTACCTCTCTTATATCAGCACTTAAAAGTATCTCTCACCATAGATCCAGTGAAACACTAAAGTCTGTACCCAGATAAATTATTTATTGCCAAACTGTATTTCCAAGAGACTGTTCAAAAAGGTTTGCTATTTATTCTACTTGGACTCATTATTACCTCAGCACCAGCACCTATACAAATCCGCTACAAACCTTAGGTCATTTTCCTCTTTCTGTGGGTGTCGGTACCAATAGTCCAGGTGAGTAATTTGCTACTCAGGACTACCATGAACGGAGCCCAAGGGACCCATCACAACCCTGCAGGTCACCGACCATAGGGGAGCAGTACAGCCAGCCATAACATAAAAGCAGGTGTACCACCCCATCTGTGTGCTAGACTAGCACTGGTGTCACAACTAGTGATGAGCGAGTACTAAAATGCTCGAGTGCTCGTTACTCGAGACGAGTATTTCCCGATAATTGAGTGCTCGTTACGAGTAACGAACCCCATTGAAGTCAATGGGAGACTCGAGCATTTTTGCAGGGGACTCAAGTTCGGTAGAGGGAAGGTCGTGTGAAAACCTTTCAACCTCAGAAAATGATGGAAACACCACGGAAATGAACAGGAAACAGCAGTAATACAGGGATCGGCATTATGGGGGTTAGAGATCCTCTGCAGTAATGCCGATCCCTGTATTGGTTAATATATTTAATTAATAAAACACATTTTCGTTCTAATAAAGTTATTTCTCTTGTTCAATAATTTACAACAGGCTAGATTAGAGAAGCAGGGCTGCTGTCAGAGGCCTGTGTGGTCACATGACATCAATGGGGAAGGGGTATGTGTTCAGCATGGACCAATCAGGAAGTGAGAATCACAGAGATGTGCAGGAGGACAGTGACTGAAACTTTTCTATACAGCAGTGTGAATGGCTGAGTGTACGTGCAGGCACATTATAGCAGCAGTGTGTATAGATGAGTGTAAGTGTAGACACATTATAGCAGGAATGGAGAGGATGGGAAAAAAACAGAAGGGCTGACAGAGACTGCAGGGAGGAATGAGCAGGGCATAGATGGGCAAAATATAGCAGCACTCTTTCTCCAGGGAAAGAGGGGTTACAGCTATGGAGAGATTACCTTTACAGTCCTGTCTCCTGATGCAAGCCCCGGCCTGAAGTGGATCTGCTATGATTTGTAAGGTGAGGGAGACTTCCTGGGTCAGAGTACAGTGCTGTAGACTACCCTGTGCAGACCATGACCCTCCCCCTCCAATCCAGTACAGGGTGCTCTTAAACCAAGTCACAATTTAGAAAAACTTCTTGCAAAATGCTCTCAATCCAAATTACTCTTAAAGCAAGGTACTATATATATATATATATATATATATATATATATATATATATATAGCAAGAATTTGTATACACAACATAAGATTTCCCGTTTCTTAGATATAACACTGATTTGTAGGAGAAATTAAAATATACCTTTTATTAGTCCATTTAAAATATTCCCTCAGCAGTAGAATCAATATGTAACTTTATTTAATACACAATTATTAACCATCACCAGATTATGCTGTACAGAAAGACAAAATGTATATTTAAATTAGTATTACACTTATAGAAAAAATTGCACTGTTTTTTGTTTGTTTAATGTCCTTATTGCACTTCCACTCATATATTTTGCATTTTTCCCGCAATAGTGTGATGTGCACAGCAATTTAATAAAGTGTCTTAGTTAGTCCCATTTTTTTCCTCTTTTCCGTGAGCTTTTTCATATATATGCCAAAAATTACTTGGTTCTGATATATTTTCAAAGAAAAAAGTTGATTTTTTCATTTTAGGTATCCGTTCAAATTTTGCTTTTTCTGGCCTCTGGGACACTTTATTAAATTGCTGTGCACATCCCACTATTGCGGGAAAAGTGCAAAATATATGAGTGGAAGTGCAATAAGGACATTAAACAAACAAAAAACAGTGCAATTTTTTCTATAAGTGCAATACTAATTTAAATATACATTTTGTCTTTTTGTAGAGCATAATCTGGTGATGGTTAATAATTGTGTATTAAATAAAGTTACATATTGATTCTACTGCTGAGGGAATATTTTAAATGGACTAATAAAAGGTATATTTTAATTTTTCCTACAAATCAGTGTTATATATATATATACTAGAAAATGTACCCGGCGCTGCCCGGGTATAAAGTGTCAGTGTGTTAATTAGATTTGTTCTAAGGTGCCCAGGAGGCCAAGCTAACGGTATTGTTTCATCTGAGTTAATCAGTGGAATTAGTGTATACCTGTAGTGCATAGTTGGAGGGGTTCTGTATACCCACAATGTATAGTTTTTAGGGGTCTCGCATATCTGTAGTGCATAGTTGGGGGGTCTGTATACCTATAGTGTATAGTTAAGGGGGGGTCCTGTATACCTGTAGTGTGTATTTGGGGGGGCTGTATACCTGTAGTGTATAGTTGAGGGAAGTCCTGTATACCTGCAGTGTACAGTTGGTGAAGGTCCTGTATACCTGTACTGTATAGTTCGGTGGTCCTGTATACCTGTAGTATATAGTTGGTGCTGTATACCTGTAATGTATAGTTGGTGGAGGTCTTGTATATCTGTAGTTTATAGTTTGAGGGTCCTGGATACCTGTAGTGTATAATTGGTGGAAGTCTTGTATACCTGTAGTATATAGTTCGGGGGTCCTGTATACCTGTAGTAAATAGTTTGAGGGTCCTGTATAACTATAGTATAGAGTTGGTGGAGGTCCTGTATACCTGTTGTGTATAGTTTGGGGTCCTATATACCTGTAGTATATAGCTGGTGGAGTTCCTGTATACCTGTAGTATATTTGGGGTCCTGTATACTTGTAGTATAGAGTTGGTGAAGGTGCTGTATACCTGTAGTGTATAGTTTTGTGGTCCTGTATACCTGTAGTGTATAGTTTGGGGTCCTATATACCTGTAGTATATAGTTGGTGGAGTTCCTGTATACCTGTAGTGTATAGTTTTGGGGTCCTGTATAACTGTAGTGTATAGTTTGGGGTCCTGTATACCTGTAGTATATAGTTAGTGGAGGTCCTGTATACCTGAAGTATATAGTTGGTGGAGGTCCTGTATACCTGTAGTATATAGTTTTGTGGAGGTCCCGTGCACCTGTAGTGTATAGTTTTGGGGTCCTGTATACCTGTAGTGTCCTGTATACCTGCAGGATTGTATTTACCCGTATGGCAGTGTTATTCAGTCACAGTGTGTCGGTATTGGTCATGTCTGGTATGGCGGTGTTATCCAGTCACAGTATGGCCGTATTGGTCAGGTCTGGTGTGGCGGTGTTATCCAGTCATGGTATGGTGGTATTGGTCAGGTCTGGTATAGCGGTGTTATCCAGTCACAGTATGGCAGTATTGGTCAGGTCTGATATGATGGTGTTATCCAGTCACAGTATGGCGGTATTGGTCAGGTCTGGTGTGGCGGTGTTACCCAGTCACAGTTTGCCGATATTGGTCAGGTCTGGTATGGCAGTGTTATCCAGTCACAGTATGGCGGTATTGGTCAGGTCTGGTATGACAGTGTTATCCAGCACAGTATGGCGTTATTGGTCAGGTCTGGTATGGCAGTGTTATCCAGTCACAGTATGGCGTTATTGGTTAGGTCTGGTATGACAGTGTTATCCAGCATAGTATAGCGGTATTGGTCAGGTCTGGTGTGGCGGTGTTATCCATTCACAGTATGGCGGTATTGGTCAGGTCTTATATGACAGTGTTATCCAGTCACAGTATGGTGGTATTGATCAGGTCTGGTATGACAGTGTTATCCACTTCCCTAGCAACCATTGCTCCCTGTGAAAATGAAAGCAGTAATCCTATTGGTTGCTAAGGCTCCAACTGCCGTGTCTGCTGCAGCTAATTATATCACCTGTGTTTGCAGTGAGGAGATTTTCCCATTCATCTCTATGGGGCACCTCTCTTTCCCCTCCCCCTCCCCGCCTGTACATCTGGCGGGGACGGGATCTTCGCAATAACCTTCCCGGGCACCCAATGTATCTGTGTGCCAAATTTGGGGTCAAACGGTTCAGGCGTTTAGAAGTCTATAGAGGACAGACAGACAGACAGACAGACAGAAGGACAGACTGACAGACAGACTTTGATTTTTATGATATATATATATATATATATATATATACATATATATATATCTCCGCACAATGGCAAGATCATAAAAGTGAGCACAATTGCAAATACAAGGAGACTAAAAGAATGTATACAAATCTGTTATCACTTATTATGTATTTTATGATAATCTTATAATATGTTTCTAATACATAGATGTGAATACAAACCACTAGAAAATGCATATAAACCAAAGATGGTAACACCACAAATGCTCCGGAGAGTGTTGTATCAGTACTAGATAATAAACAAATACCATTAATTTGCTGTATGTGTCCTTGTTGAGTCCTTAATGAACACTCACATAATACCGATAAACAACACACTACACTATAAATACATTCCACAATTCATGAGACATAAGGTCCATGATGTACAATACCCCCACTACTATTGCTGTACTAATAGTGTAACAAGAGTTTGCAGCGTACTCTTGTTACACTATTAGTACAGCAATAGCAGTTAGGGGTATTGTACAGTGTGGACCTTATGCTTCATAAATTATATACAGTAATATAGAGGCTTCCACCAGCAGTGTCAGACTTCCTCATGAAAAAGTACCCTGGCAAAAAGTAACCATGCTCCCTATGTTGGATACAGGGTTCCCTGATTAACCAGGGAGTGTGCCTCAGCTCCTATATACAGGATACAGCTTACGGTCAGCAGTGTAGTTTACCCGTGCTACTTCTCCCCTAGACCCCCCATGTTAACCCTACTGTCCCTCTCCATAGTAACTTATTGTTAATTATGGTTCATTCCACTAAGATGATTTGCACGTGTGTGGCACTGTGGGGATCTAATATTCAGAACATTTTTCATAGCTATATACACTTTTTTTGCATGATCACTAAGATATACCTACTGCATATAGGATTACTGTATATACTGGATGATTTATAGTGTAATTTGTATGTATTTACACCTAATTTTTAAGAATTTTTCTTGATTGTTCTTTTGACATTGATTGATCACATGACTACTATTGCACTGATATATGCATGCTGTGTTTAATGAGTTGTGTCACTGCTTGAAAAAGGCTGTTTGTAGCCGAAACAAGTTTTTTCAAAGTATATACAAACAGTTCCGCATTGAGTAGCTGTGACATAACTTTGTTTATTAAATAGGAATTACACGTAGCAGGGCGCAATAACTCTATTAATGCCCTGTAAAAGGTCATTAGATGACATAAAATTAATATGATAAAGCTTCTTTGACTAGTGAAGTTCCCCAAGCCAATAGATGGTAAAGTTAATGGTATATTCCAGAGAGATAGAGATCCAAAGATTCATAAATTAACTTTTGACATGTCACAGATATCGGTCAGGGTCTGTGTTTGGATCACAACCGTTCAGGAGAATGAGTCAGGAGAAGTCTGCATGCCACACCTTGACTTTATATCCTTTTTCAACCAGGTCGGCCCCATAGGCATACATGATGCAATTGTCCAGGGCAAATAACATAAGGACAGAAGAGAATGCAGACTTCTGTGTGTGTGGACTTCTCCTGGCTCGTTCCTCTGCTCTCTCATGATCTGGACACTTAAACCCTGACCAATCAAAACTTTTGACATGTCTCTGTGACAGGCCAAAAAGTCCTTTCTAATGACATGTACACTTGTCAAAACCATTGTGGGTTGCATATGGTACAAATGGTAAACACTAATCTAACATCCTAAAATAGGATATTTTACTAGATAACTTGGCATTAGGTGTCATCAGTGTATAACGATTTACTACAAGATCCAAAATGATTCATGTGTCTAGAGTGCTTTAAAAAATATTTTGTCTTAATGGTAAGATGAGAATTCTCCTCTGAAAGCGTTTTCCCATTTGTTAGTATACTATGTCTTATGTGTGGTGTGATTGAGAACATAGAAACATGTAAAGAGATTCCATTGCAAACTTTAGAAGCATTATTAAAGGAGACTTCAAATGAGTAGGTTAGAGATGTTGGGTAAAGTTGAGCCAGTTTGTTGCCAAGTATTTACAATGTAATTTATAACAGGAAGATCGCTAAGGAAAATCAAAGCAGAACTGAGTAGAAGTTTTCAATGGTTTTGATTAAGCTTATCAGCTAGGAACCTGGCCTGCAGAAACAATGAACAGACACCAGATTCCTGTTTAAATTTTAGTTCTCTATACAGGCTTCTGGGGGACCAGAGAATTCTATTGAGGGCATCACAAGGATTTTCGGTTCAGTGGAGAACTCCTGAGTTTAGTAAGATACTATTACACATAGAGAAGCATGTCCGGAGACCAATGATTTTAGGTCTTTATTACACGGACCATTGATCTGCCGGATCGGGCTTATTTAGCAGATTATCACTCTGTGTAATAGGGCCCTTAAACAAGTCGGAACTTTACTTAAGTTGCTCTTAATCCCTAGATGACCCAGGACATACTGGTACCCCATGACTGCCTGTCACCAGACAACCCTGGATGTACCAGTACGTCCTTATTCCCTATGGAGCTGCTATCAGCAGCCAGGTCCTCACTCTTAATCCGTAGGTCCGTAGGTCCGCAAAATCTACGGGCGTGTGAATGCAGCCTAAGGCTTTTCCTAAGTGATGGACTACACATGGTAAAACAGAAATGGCATATTGATTCTGGGACATTATACACTGACAACAAATACTACAGACCTAGAGGCTTGTGGATACCTTATCAGTAGAGATGAGCGAACCTTGAGCATGCTCGAGTCGATCCAAACCCGAGCGTTCAGCATTTGATTAGCTGTGGCTGCTGAAGTTGGATAAAGCCCTAAGGCTATGTGGAAAACATGGATACAGCCAATGACTATATCCATGTTTTCCAGACAACCTTAGAGCTTTATCCAAGTTCAGCAGCCACCACTAATCAAATGCCGATCGTTTGGGTTCGGATCGACTCAAACGCGAACCCGGTTCGCTCATCTCTACTTATCAGCTATATACACACTTACTTTTGTTAATCCTCCCCTAAGAATACCATAAAGTTACCTAGTGTATACAGTAATGAGGAGGTTACAAAAATTACTTTTTTGATACATTAGATATAAAAACTATTCCACAAAACAGCAATAAATAAATACATTAATAAATGACACTGAACTGGTTAACAGCAATTGTGGAATACTGATTATACCTCAGCACTAACTACTAGTCACTGTTGTATAACCTGCTGATAATTTCCCTTTAGCTTTATAGAAGTGATTTTTTTTCATGACAAAGTGTACTTCATGTTGGTAGTCAGTTTTGGATGAAACATTCACCCTTTTTTTGTGAAAAACTCTAAAAATTTATTTAAAAAATTGAACAATTTCTTCTGGATTTGAAATTCTCTGCGTGTAACAAAGATAGTAACGCTACACAAATTCACAATGGGCCACATGTATCATCCTGTGAACGGATGATTTTCGGCGGAAAGTGCCGATTTGCGTATTTTTTTATACGCAAATGGCCGATTTGCGAATAAAATATTCGCAAATCTGCACTTTCCGACGAGTACGCCAGGGGGGCGGAAAGGGGGCGTGTAGTGGGCGGATAGTCCGCGCGATTTACCATCCGTTCCGCCCAAATATACTCGGAAAACCTACTCCAGTCCTCAGCTGGCGTAGGTTTTCGGCGGTGCGCACCGGCGCGCACGGGATTTATGTAGAGGCAGTCCGCCTCTACACAAATCTCCGGAGCGCCGGAGCTGCGGGGGCATTTTTAAGTCTGGCGTAAAAAACGCCGGACTTAATAAATGCCCCCCAATGTGTCTACTTTATGTTGGCATGATTGGGTAAAGATGCTATTACTTTTTAGGATGTTTTACGGCTTTAGGCTATGTTCACACTGCGTACGAATCCGTACGCAGGTCTTACGCTGCCGTACATGTGCGGCTGAAACTACGGGCGTGCGAAAAATGGACATGTGGCTGGATGCGTACGCACCGCAAACATACGCCCGCAGTACAGTTATGTTTTCCTAGCTTGTTTCGAAGCGATCTGAGGCAGATCATTTACTTGGAAATCTTCGCCCAGCCCTGTAAACCACACAGAACCTTTTGGATCGAAAAATCAAGTTCAATTTGGCTGAAATAAGTACTTCGTACGGGACCGCATGGAAATCCACGGCCATGAGTTTCAACATTTCCGTACTCAAACAATGGTCTTGTTCATTTTTCACAGCGCCGTATACGATCCGGCCGTAAGCTCATACGTAGTGTGCACTGTGCGGGCGTATATCGTATACTTTCAAGAGAACTCATCAACCTCAAAACTACGTGGGTATATTCGCGGTTCGCACTACGGACGGATTCATATGCAGTGTGAACATACCCTCAAAGTTTAATAGCAACATTTTCAAATTTATTTTTAAGTAACAGGGGTGTCACTCAGGTGCAGTAACAGGGGCAACAATTGGGTACAGTAACAGGGCCCTGGGACAGCAATCAGATACAGCAGCAATGGCAATTAGCAGGTACAGTACCAGGGACAATGAGCAGGTACAGCAATAGGTGTAACAGATTGCAGTTTAACTCATTCATGTACATGTATGCGTGAACAATATGAACTCACAAGTGCATGACATTCTAAATATAAGGAGGAACTGATGGGATCTGATGGGAGATGCAATTTGGCTTTAATACTCTTTTGTGATTTACAATTAGCATAGAGTATATTATTGTTCATTGTAGGTACGTGTACCAGATTGTGGTGTTTTGATAAAATATTAGAATCTTAAATGAATGCACATCTTACAATATAGTGACGTAATTTCACCAGGAGAAAAATTGATATAGTTTAATAGATTTACTTTCCAATGTCACGTTCCTCATAACACATTAGGGAATGAGTGAGTAAAAGCAGATGTGCTCTAAGTGTAAAAACATGCAGAAATGGTTGTAGATATTCAGCATAGGTACCTTCACAGAGAATAATCTCAAATTAGTCATCAAGCTGCAGAATGACAAATCGTTCTTTCTGTATGAGGTCTTCGGTTCTCATGGTACCATTTTAAAAATGGTCCTTTACAATATAATATTAATATATTTATATATTGCAATGTGGTACTCTAGTTTCTCAATGCTTAATTGGGAAAAAAATGTGATTTCATATATTTTAAGGGGTGCAGATGTACACCTAGTAAGTGAACATAGTCTAAGACTATACAGTACATAACAGGTGTTACAACAGGACAGCTTTATAGGAGTGAACTGTAAGGCCCCCTTCACACATCTATTAATTCTGTCCGCATTTATTTCTGTGTAACGGATGTCTATTTGGGCCAGTGCCACAGAAAACACTGGTGAGCCATAATGAAGGCTGCATTTGCTTATGATATATATGCATATGATCTGTGCATTTGCAGACATGTTGCGGGTGCACATGCGTAGTCCTATCCACAGCTGCGACTCTGTGGCTACAGATGTGTGACTGTGGCCTAAGTTTCTCTAGTTGCCTGCATTAAAAAACAAATAGTGTTACTATACAGTATATTGTATGTGATTATGTTGCACTGTTTGTTACTGTATTGTACAGACTAATATGTTGAGCCCAATCTACTATCCCATGTACAGTAGGAGTTAGACACGAGTTACCTCAATAGATTTACTGTTACCTTTAATTGATGGTGTTCCTGGATGCCATCCTGCAGAAGAAAGAGGTGTTCGTCATTGATGGCCAATGTCTTGTGCTGACTTGAGAGTACACATTTGCATGACAGAAGTGTTCCACTATTGTGTTTGTGAGGCTAGTCACATCCGTAAACGTGAGTGATTTACCACCTTCAGTGTAAGAGTCTTCGCAAAGACAAAAACCATTTTTACATACTAGGAACATATCCTAAAATTGTAGTCCAAGGGAGCCAAAGGCTGTCTATTGCATCTGGAGCATCTTACCAGTGCTCAAGTGCAGTTTTTCCACTATGTGGCTAACGTTCTCACTAGGTAAAAATAAGGAAAATAACAGCCGTTGTTGCAAAACGAATGTATCCAGAAATTAACCTTGTTGTTTCTAGCCAACTCTGCCAGGTCAGCAATTCCAACAAAGACCCAACACAGCCATAGATGGTTTAACAGTGAGGGTAGTATCGATACCTTCTAAGCTCATGCTTTAACTCTGTCACACATTACCTTGGAATGTAGCTTTGCAAATTATTACTTGAAACTAACAGAGTCACTGTTTTAGTTTTCAAATGGGGTAATGCATATCTTATAACTTTTCTAGTTACAATGCAAGTATGAAGATTTCATGGCAAGCAAGATTTCCCCCCAAAATTAATTTTGACAATGGTATATTCAGTGTTTTATGCGGAGAGGTCATTCCCCCCCCCCCCCCCAGGTGCAATATGGCTCCAGGTCCAGTGATCAAATTACATGCTATCCTTGCTAACTAATCACATTTGACAGTAGAGGTACAATAAGAACAAACTCAAGGCAAAAAAAAAAGATGAAAAAAGCATGCACGTATTGTAATTTGTTGAATGCCAAGAAACAACTTCTGCAAAATTCATTATCAGATTTACTCTATGAGAATTCTCACTTACAAACTCATTATGTTCTCTCTATTTGACAGTCCATTTTTCATTCAAACTATTTTCATCTTCATGGTACTTTTCAGATTAAACATAAGACAGATCTGGATGCAATAGGTAACTGGGCAGAAAGTGTAACCTAGAGCAAATGTTATCTTTTATCCTTATGCAACCTATTAAAATAGAAAAAGAATCTTAGAATTTGTAACAATTAACCACTATCTGCCCTGCACCAAAAATGAACCAACATACAGTTATAGTGCAGTGATGGAATTCAGCTAACTGCCCCTAAAGCCTCAAAGTCCGCCATCTTTGTACACCTATAAGACCCTGCTGAAGGGCCTAATAGGAGGCCTCTACACTGCAGTATAAAAGTATCTAGAAAACCGAGATCAAATTTTATTTGGTGGATTGTCCACAATATAGAGTTAATTTGTGTCTCACAATGACATGGATTAGACAAGAAATTCACTACTTGTTTCTTCCACTGATAGCTATTAGTTTTTCCGGAACTGTGTCAAAGATTTTAGTTATCTAAACCACTGTGAGTAGATCTAGGAGAGCACTCTCAAGAACACTAGATAATCTGAGGTTACATCTGTTATTTAAGCCTCTAATATAGCAGGTAAGGTGCTTGAAAAGATCAACTAAATGGATATCTTGTGACTGAAGGAAACAATTACACTCATTCACATTGAAGGCTGAATTTTTCCAGTGGTTTCCATGTGCACAAATGTTCCTGAAATAACTCTTCCAAAGCTTCCAAAATACTAATGTAGAAAAAGTAAAAAACAAAAAACAAAAAAAAAACAGTTCCTGTCCGAGACAGGAACTGTCCAGAGCAGCAACAAGCCCCATAGAAAACCTCTCCTGGTCTGGACATTTCCTGTCTTAGACAGAGACGTCAGCAGAGAGCACTGTGTCAGACTGGGAAGAAAACAACATTTCCTGCAGGACAAACAGCAGCTGATAAGTATAGGAAGATTAGAGATTTTATATAGAAGTAAATTACAAATCTATATAACTTTTTACACCAGTTAATTTGAAATAAAAATATTTTTTTGCTGGATAACCCCTTTAAACCCAGTACGTCATGGGAGCCTGTTATTTAAGGACCCATGACATACACAAATAGGCACACTACAGTCTTCACTCGGTTGTCACCGAGGTCCTTCTCTGAGGGTAGCGACCTGGGAGTCTCCCACAGTGTAGTCCAACTGGTCTTGCACTGGTGAAAACCGTAAACTCCTTAGACTTTGCTCCTCATTAAAGGCACGTCAGCACTCCTCAGTTATGTGGGCAATCCACCTTGTGCTCATTACACATGTACATGCACAAGAACATACAAATAAGCACACTACATAGCAGGGGCATAGCTAGGATTCATGGGGCCCCATAGCAATAAACTGTAAGGGCCCCCCTCTCCCCTACACACTATACAATGTATAAAGAGAGAGAGAGAGAGAGAGAGAGAGAGAGAGAGGGAGGAAAAAGTCAATGTCTGCTTGTTCTATCTATTTCTCCGAGGGTGCCTAATCGCACCATTATGCCAAATTCTGGGCAACAGCTGTGAGATACAATCTGTTGGTGGCTGGACCTATACACTCTCTGACACCCCCTTTACACTCTGCAAGCAGTAGTGAACTTAGAAATGGCTTGCGTAAGGAATACAGAAATCAGGAATTATAGTAGAGGGCCCACTAGTTTTTAGGGGGCTGTGGGATACAATCTGTTGGTGGCTGCACATATACACACTCTGTGACACCCCCTTTACACTGAACAAGCATTAGTGAACTTAGATATGCCTTGCGAAAGAAATGCAGAAATCAGAAAATACAGTATAGGGTTTAATAAAATAGTACTGAGCACTTCTTAGTGGTCTGTATGCAACACCCAGGGGGGGGTCTTGGCATTTCTGGGGCCCCAAGCGAAGTTATGTCTGGGCCCCCCCCTTGACACGTGTTCCAAAACAATAGACCGCTGTGTGTTGCCCCCAGTAGTATATACCCCTTGTGCGCTACTGCCAGTAATATATACTCCTTGTGTGCTGCCCCCAATAGTATATACCCCTTGTGTCCTGCCCCCAGTAGTATATACCCCTTGTTTGCTTGTGTGTTCCCCCAGTTATATATAGCCCCCCCATTTGCTCCCCCAGGAGTATATAGACCTCCTGTGTGCTGCCCCAGTTGTATATAGACCCCCTGTGTGCTGCCCCCAGTTGTATATACCCCCTGTGTGCTCCCTCACTGTATATAGACCCCCTGTGTGCTCTCTCAGGGGTATTTAGCCCCCCTGTGTGCTCCCCCACTTGGATATAGACCTCCTGTGTGCTCCCCCACTTGGATATAGACCCCTGTGTGCTCCTCCAGTAGTAAATAAACCCCCTGTGTGGTTCCCCCAGTAGTATATAGACCCCCTGTGTGCCCCACCAGTATTATATAGACCCCTTGTGTGCTGCCCCAGTAGTATACAGACCCCTGTGTGCTCCCCCAGTTATATATAGGCCACCTGTGTGCCTCACAAGTAATTATATAGACTCCTTAAATGTTCCCCCAGTAGTATATAGACCCCCTGTGTGCCCCACCAGTAGTAAATAGACCCCTGTGTGCTCCTCCAGTAGTATATAGCCCCCCTGTGTGCTCTCCCACCTGGATATAGACCTCCTGTGTGCTCTCCAAGTTGTATATAGACCCCATTCTGCTTCCCCAAGTAGTATATAGACCCCCTGTGTGCTGCCCCCAGTAGTATATAGACCCCTCTGTGAATCCCCAGTAGTCTATAGCCCCCCTGTGTGCTCCCCCTGTTATATAGCCCCCCTGTGTGCTCCCCCCATTTATATAAACCCCCGATGTGCGCTCCCCCAGTTAAACAGACCCCTGTGTGCTCCCCCTCCCATATAGTATGTAACACAATAAAACAAACACTTATACTCACCTGGGTCCGGGTGTCTCCTCTTCTCTTCACTCTTGTGGCCGCAGGAAGGGTTTTCACTGCAATCACAAGAGGCCGCAATCCCATTGTCCTGGCCCGGAGCTCAAGTGATGTCACTGGAGCGCCGGCACCACAAGGACAAAGCTGCCACTTGTGACCACAGAGAAAACCCTTCCTGCGGCCACAAGAGTGACTGACAGGAAGGGAGCCAATGTCTCCCGCCCTGTCAGTGCTGCTGCATGTAACTATGAGCGCTCATTACGAGTGCTCATAGTTACAGTTCAGATGGCAGCAGCGAGGGGGGCAGTGGCCCTGTCCAGTGGTCTTGAGCACAAGAGCGGGGCGTGGGGGCCCCCCTGGATGTTGGGGGCCCCAAGCGATCGCTTGGGGTGCTTGGTGCCAAAGGCCGCCACTAGCAACACATAATGTCCGCTTTCTGCCAGCAGCCGATCACCACAGTGTGCTGCTAAAATCGGGGTAGCTGTACTGCAAGTGCCAGCCAGCAGTCTGTAGTAATACAATTTAAAAGCGATTTGAAGCCCTTTCAAGGGCTGTTTGGTTTTTTCACTATTATTCCCTGCCTACTGGAACGCTAATTCACTCCCTAATGCTTTCCCTGACCATCAGCAGCTCTGTCCCTAATCTCTTGCAGCATGCATGTGAGCCGAGCCTCGGCGGACGAGATTTTTATATGGCAGTGTCATCTGATCTGGCCAACCAATCGCTGCTATCGACATGTATGGGTCCCACGTGATCGCAGGATGTACCAAACAGTGTCCTGCATGTTTATTGGTTGAGAAAAAGCGCCAAAACTTACAGGAAACGGATGATGAGATTTTCTCGAGTATCGAGAGATGCTCGTCCGAATAACGAGCACCATTGAGTACCCTAATACTCGATCGAGTACCAAGCATGCTCGCGTACCAAGCATGATCGAGTACCAAGGACTAGCATGCTCGCTCATCGCTAGTAGTCACCTATTCCTGTTTATAAGATAGATTTCTTTCAATGTATATGTCTAGTAGGTCTTTGGTTTTTGTTTTCAGAGAATTTAGATGTCACATCTTTGTGGACAAGCTAGATTTTGACAATAATTTACTTACTCATTGTGAACAAACCGTTTAGGAGCAAAACCCTAAAGAGTCTTTTCGCTATTTATGTGTTTTCTTTTTTCACCTTTATTTTTTCTTAACTATACACCAGTTTATTACCAAACTGGTGTCATTTTGTTCTTGCGTAAAATAAAACAACAAACAAGTACTCTTCCTAAATGTAGTTTCACTATTTAACCACCAAGGTGTACAAGACTGAGACATTGACATTCTAGGTGCTACACTGACAAAAGGGAGTTTTAATTTATGGAGTTGTTTATTGGAAATAATTATCTCTATAAACTAGATAATCAGTAAGATGTTTCCTAAGATTTGCTCAGTGTGATGGAGAAAGTTTACCTGCCATAAGGGAATAATATATCAAACCTTTGCCCAACAATGACAGCTGGGGATGTATAAATATTATTTTTCACCTTTGCTATCACACATGGAGCTAGTTAGTATTTTGGAGGTTAAAGGAAGTTTGAACTACCTAATCTTACTAGTCAAGTGCATTGTCAGAGGACACACTGAACATAAATATAAAGATGTACAAATGTTCCTGTCAGCAATAGGAAACTTGTCAAGCTAATCCTCTGTAAGGTACAATAGTAGAGGTTTTCTGAGGGCGCTTTGTCACTGGAATTGTTGAAAACATAATTTTATAGGTTCTGGTAGCAAGCACTGTCAGGTTTGAATCACCTTACCATTTTTTATTTAAAGCATTACTGTCACGTAATAAAAAATAAAAACTTTTGACATGTCACACATCAGTCAAATTGTGGATGGTCAGACCCCCACAAATTACTGGATAGACCTGGGAGAAACACATGGCTAAATACTTAATTCCTTGGCTTGCTGATGTATCCCACTCATTGTAGAATATAAGTTATGTAGTAAGTCTATGAAACCCATCTTCTCCTGGCTCTGTCCTGCATTTGAAAGAAGTCTAGACAGCCAGATCATTACTGATCAATACATTTGACATGCCTACGTGCAGTGGTGTACCAACCAACCTGATTCTCCTGCTCCCCAACCCACTTAGCCGCTCACTCATACAATGCAGGGGACGAAGGAAGGCATTATTTAGTGCACAAAGGGTAGGGGAAAAGTGGAAAGTGTGCTGAACAAACAATAAAGGGAAAAGAAAGAAAGAAACTCCACGAAGATGTCTCCAGCGAGTCACTGGATATATAATTGGTGTATACTGGGCACAGAAACAGTATCCAAAACCCTAACACTTAACATTTAATAAGTATACAAAAAAATAGTTACAAACCAAAATACAAAGCTTGTGTACATCCAACACACAAGGTATACGTGCCCAGGGCTACACCACATATACCAAGGGGTAAGTATAGGGCCTTTGTAAGCGGTAGTACGGGACCGGAGCTACCCTTTTCAGAGTGCATCAACCCACTGGATACATGAGCAAGTAGGGGTAGCTTGGTGCATTAAAGTAGGGGATACTAGAAAGAGTGCTCCTGGACTGTGTAAAGGAGCAGGGCTGCCGTCAAGCAGGGGTTAACATTTTCCGGCATATAAGGCGAACACCTGACAATCTTCTTAAAAGTCAGGGGTCGTCTTATATGCCCAGTTGCCTTATACGCCAGAAAATATGGTATTTTTTTAAAATATAATATAACTAGTTATGAGTGCTAGATGTTTGGTGACGTTGATCCAGGGATTTATTTTGCCATATTTGACGTTGGACAATACTTTCTTGCCATGTTATGGGGCAAATGGCTTCGACCGCATAAGGTTTTTTTTGCCTTTCTCAGAATGAACATAGTAGGGCTATGGTTTAAACTCTACCTATCTTTAAAATCTACCTATGTTATCTCTTATACTGTCTGTAAAGCCTGTGTACAGCTAGGATCACCATTATATGGTCACTGCATGGGCAGTTATTGTTTTTTTGTTTTTTTGTTTTTCTCAGTATCAGTACAGGGGTATTATATGCAGTACTACACAGCTTGTTAATGGAAAAGGAATTACTAATGCACTGGCTTTGCAATGTGATTTAGGAGCAGAAATGAAAGTAACAGCAGCAGCAAGATCACAGCAAAGAATCGGGTACACCAAGCGCTAAGCTGCTGCTGCTACTGCTGTTGTTGCTGCTTCTGGTGAGAAACTAAAGTGAAGAGGGGAGATTACACTGCAGCACTGTGGCCATGCAGTAGTAGATGCGATGGTGTTTACACAAGGGACAGCCTCTTTGAGCTTTTTGGGTGGTGAGAGATGCGAGGGAAGCCTTGATTTACATTTGAGGAATAATGTGGATCATCATCAGCAGGCAGACTGATTCAGCATGCAGGTATACAGCCCAGGCTTTCCTAGGCTCTTTCTCATTTTTTCATGCTCAAAGCACATAATAAGCCCTACCCCCACTTCCTATAATTTGTTCTGATGTATACACAGATTTACCATAACAACAGGCAATGGATAGGAGATTGCACCCACGTGAAACACCCAGCAGAATGGTGTGAGGATAGTAGTGTAAGCTGTGTAGCTGTGAAATTGCTCCTGTCCTGTCAATTTGTGTGACAGTAAACCCTGTCCACAGCTTTCCTGTGTGAAGTTAACTTAGTGAGTCGCCTGTTAGGTTACGTCAGGTGGCCTATTCTAAAACTGTGTCTGACAGCAGAATAACTGTCACTGTCAATGACACTTATTCTGCTGCAAGACACAGTTTTATAACAGGCTGTCATGGCCGCCCGCTCTCCCCGTGCGGGCGCCCGCTCTGACCACCCAGCCCGTCCTCTGCTCTGTGTACTTGCCGCCCGCACTCATCGTCCGGCCCGTCCTGTCAGCTCCTCGTCCCCTCGGGTGGCCACCTCAATGTCCCCTCCCGGTGCCTTGCCCTCACACCACCGCGTCCCGGCGTTCCTTAAGTTACTGTGATTTCCAGTGTACCAGTCCTTTGCTCTCGTAATCAGACTCCGTCCTTGTCTGCTGCCTGCCCTGACCTCTCGGCCTGTCCATGACTACGTCCCTGCCTTACGTCCTTGTATTACACCTCTCCTCGCCACCAACACAAGCAAGTCGCGCCAGGGGCAGCGACCTGGGGGTCGCCTGCTGCAGCAAGCCCATCCTGCCTTGCGATGGGCTCTGGTGTAGACCAGCGGCCCCTTAGACTCCGCTCCCTGGTGCGGCTTAACTACCATCGCTTGTGTTGGCTACGCGGATCCACTACCTCCGACCATTACACAGGCCCCCTGATATAACCTGACCGATGATTGAAAAATCATGAGTCATTGTACATTAGTGAGCCACCACCATCCACAGCTCTCCTGGGTGAAGTTAACCAAGTGAGTTACCTGTCAAGTGATCATAAGGACGCCCTTGGTGTTGGTGAGCTGCAATAAAAATCATTTAACAGGGATAAAAGGTATTGTCATTCAACAGTTACTTCACTTAAACGTCAAGTAAACGGGTAAGGTCTTTTATGTGTAAGCCAATTATGCAAGAAAGCAGCATAGGTCAATATTCACAAATAAAATTCAATAGGCATAAATATCACAAAAAAATAGAAATATATGTTATAAGTTGGGATGGGAAACACTCCAAGTCCTTAAAAAGGCAATTGTAAACAGCACTTATAATCAGCGTACATATTAAAGTTTTCCTATAAAGATCTGTAAACGAAAGAGTCTGGTGACTGCTGTAGTGGTGACAAGATAATTTAAGAGTTCTGGCACTGAAAATCGGAATTAGGAGTCCCTTTTTAGGAGTTGCTCTAGCACATAGCAAATATTGTCCATTAGAGTCTTTGCATATGAGGGTGAAAGTATGTCTCTTATCTTCATCCTCGGCACAGTTCCTGTGCAGTTTTAATGTAGTCCTCTTTCCGGTAAGTCTGTTTGGAGCACTGCCCCGCCTCTAGAGCGCTGATCCAGTCCTTCTAAGATGGCTGCCCATGCACAGCTTAAAGGCCCTTTTGGAAATGCTGTTTGCTCATAGCTTGATGGCCCTTCTGGGAATGCTGCACGCACACAGCTTGACTGCCTCTTTGGGACTTCTAGACGCAAGTCACTTACTTGAGTTGCAAAAAAAAGCCCCAATAGTCCCACTAGTGTAGCTGCCATAGATTACTTTTTTTTTTTTTTTTGCGCTGTTCGCTTAAGGTTCGGTTCTGACAAACCTGAATTTTAAGCCAAGAACCGAACATAATATGTGGAAAATATAAAAAACCTTAATTCCAGTCAATGACCAAATGTCACATAAACAAGGTGCTCCATTGCTAATAGCTATTTTCAGAGTCTATTAGACTGTATGATAGTTACTGTGTTCATTGTTCTCTTGTGATTTACTGTATCAGAAAAAAACACATCAGTTGACTCCACCAGAGGCGCTCTATTACATTTAACTCAATAGACACAGTTTAACCCTTAGAGGCCTGAATATTGTTCCTGAAAAGGGCCCTCTTCTGTTCATGTCTACCACTGATGAGAAGCTTTCATTGCCTCAGTCTGGTTGTCCAGTTCTGATGATCAAGTAAAACATTTTGTTTCACTATAATCTGGTCAGTGTGGAATATACAGTATTTGACTTTTAAGGCACCTACAACTTTGTGATTTGTATTTCAAATGATTTACCTTTTCCCTTTCTGTGGGTTTTTTTCTGTTCACTTTTCCATGAGTCACACTGAAGCACTGTGAGTTCTCAGCCTAAAAAAAGTCCCATAAGTCAAAGGTGTCTTGATCGCTAAAATATATAACTTTGCATTTAGTCACTGTAAATCACAGGTATCAAAAATAAAGCAATATCCTTTCTTACTCAATATGGATTTGATGACAGAACTTTTGGATATTTTAAACATATGTGTTTTTCCTTTTACTCTGTCAGCTTATCAAGACACAACTACTTCCAAACTCATTTTATAAAATGAGTGATAAATATGGCTGGATGAGACTCACATATTGATTTAATGGGAACAGTCCTTTCCGATTATATGCTTGGCTTAAGAAACAGGCAATGTTTTTGCACCTGGCTATTCCAGTAAATATATCTATGCTAAACAGGCCAGTGATGGCTAAGATTGTAATCATTATGACTGATCACAAATCATAGCTAAGTCAACTTCAATTGTGATCAGCTCCAGAACTGTGAGCTACAAACCACCCACAAGTTTAATACAAAGCTTCAAGAAAATAGGTCTAAAACTGGAAAGATTAAAAAAAAAAAAAAAAACATTTTCACCATAGTACCAGATGTGTAAAAAGGGAAACTGTTTTGTACAATGTTAATCTCACGATTTTGTTGGAAGAATTTCGGCAACGAAAATCATTTCCATTCATTTGGGCTTATTTTTGAGGTCACTACATGGATTTTTGCAAACCCCATTCATATGAATAAGGACTTTTTTAGGGCTCCCTGTAACAGATTTGCCATATCTGAATTTATTCTATTGGGACTAAAACATTGATGTGCAAATGTGCATGAGGACTGTGATGAGGACTGTACTGTTCAAAAAATGGTGAAAAAAATAATAAATATGTAATTTAATATTGTAAGTGAAAATTGAGAAAGTGGTGGTGGTGGTGGGAGGGGGGAATGAATCAACCAAACAGGGAATGTATAATTAATTGTGAAACAAAAATGTTAAACATATTATTTAATTATTTACATTTTTTTTGTTTGTTTGTTTGTTTGTTTGTGTGTGATGTATGCGTGTGTATTCTGTAAAGTCTTCTGAAATGTAAGGGGTGATCGAGGATAAAGAAAAAACAACTTCAGTAGATCTCATGCAATTTTACATCAAAGAAAGACCACAACTGCTGCCATGCTCAGGGTGGGTAATATACTGTATGCTTCTCAGGGTAGGCAGTGAACTAGTCAGGGGCAGTGTTGCTGTTGATAGCAGTGGTACTTTGCAATGACAGACTTAAAATATGCTGTGAAACCAGAAAAAAATTATATGCACAATGAAATTGAAAATAAAATGCAAATTTTATTAATTGAGGTGGTTTTGTGTTTACGCAATTCGCACTAAGGTTAAACTGACTTCTTATCTACGTTTGTCAAGTTAGTACAATTAAAACAGGAAACTTTTATTTTATAAAAAAATTAAAACCTTTTAAAAAAATACTAAATGTTCCCTAAAATTGCTCTATTACTATCATTATAACGCTTTTATTTTTTGGTCTATGGGGCTGTGTCATTTTTTGTGTGCCGTGATTAGTACTTTCGATTGGTACCTTACTTGCATATATGCGACTTTTTAATTCATTTTTATCACAATTTGTCTGGATTTTGCAGTTTGGAATTTTTTTTACGCTCACGCCGTTTACTGTGCATGATCAGGAATGTGGTAAGTTAATAGTTCAGACACTTACACACGCGATAATACCAAATATGTTTATTAATTAATTTATTTATTTTTATTTATAAAATTGGAAAACTTTTATTAGGGAAGGGGATTTTTTTTAATAAAAACTTTTTTTTTCACATACATTAATTAGAAGTCTATATACGGTGATTGTTCTTGCGACCCACCCACATGATTACTTCTGATTACTTCTAGAGGCACTGCAAACAAGTTCTGATACTGCTGATCATCACTCACTTGCATCCTTGCACTGCCCTATATCAGGCTGTGAAAAAAGGACATTTAGACATTAAAATAGAACACCAAAGTTTATCTGTGTTATACTATATGGATATTTCTGTAAAATTCATGTAATTCACGACATTGAATCAGCCGCAAGCACATGGATTTCTACAAGCACCATTCAGATAAATAAATAAAAACTTGCGGAAATTGGAAATTGGTAGTGGTTCATGATGCAAAGATTTGTTTGCATCAACCACTGCCTACTCAGGCCCTGCACTTTACAATCAAATTTACCAGTTTGGGCCAGAGTTTTTCTTTATTTAGGGCAGGCTAGCTAACCTATACTCAGCTATGCTTTAAAGCAGTGCTTCTCAATTTCAGTCCTCAGGCCTCACCAACAGGTCATGTTTTGAGGATTTCCTTAGTATTTCACAGGTTATACTCCATGCATCAGGTATTCTCACAGGTGTCCTTTGTATGGGAAATTCTCAAAACATGACCTGTTGGTGAGGCCTGAGGACTGGAATTGAGAAGCAGTGCTTTAACCCCTTAGGGTATAAACCCACACACCGTATATGCAGCATATACGCAGCAAACTTGCAGCAAACTCGCAGCAGATTAGATCTAAATAACTGAACACAGCATCAAATCTGTACCAACAAATCTGCTGCGTATTGGTTGCATATCTGCTGCGTATACGGTGTGTGGGTTTATACCTTTAAGGTCAAAACCAATTTTCGTTTTTGCACTTTTGCTTTTTCCACTTTATGTTTAAAAGTCCATAGCGCTTGCATTTTTTCACCTAGAGACATATATGAGCGCTTATTTTTTGCGAAACCAAAATTAAAAAAAAAGGAATTTGTTTTGATTTCGGGGAGTTTTGCATTTACGCCGTTCGTCCTATGGTAAAACTGATTATGCATGTTTCTCAAGTCGTTACGATTACAACGATATGTAACATGTATAACTTTTATATTATCTAATGGCTTGTAAAAAATTCAAACCATTGTTAACAGATATATGTTCCTTAAAATTGCTCTATTCCCATGCTTACAGCGCTTTTATCCTTTGGTCTATGGGGCTGTGTGAGGTGTCATTTTTTGCGCATGATGCGTTCTTTCTATCGGTACCTTGATTGCGCATATACGACTTTTTGATCACTTTTTATTACATTTTTTCTGGATTTGATGCGACCAAAAATGTGCACTTTGGAATTTTTTGCGCTTATGCCGTTTACCGTGCGAGATCAGTAATGTGATTAATTAATGTTTTTTTATTTAGCCTAGGGGCACTAGTATCAGCCATAGGTGTGAGGTGCAGCACTCTTTTTCTTCCCTGAACCGCATTTTGTTTCTCTCTTTTCTCCGTGTATTGCACTCCTCCTGGTGAGACCCACATGACCGCAATTAGCAGGAGACACCTGAGTGCACATGGTTTTAATCCCTCCTGTCTTTTCCCATTCTGTCTGCAGCAGCTATGGTGAGCGCAATACCTCATCCAGACTTGTGCTGTTTCGGGGCGACCTTCTCCGCTGGTGGTGCTGGCCGGGTTCTGGTGTGGTGTTTTTGGGTCTGGTCCTGTGGCATGGGGGTCGCAGGGCCATCCCATGGCCCCCGTTCCCTGACTGCGCGCCTGCGGGGTTGGTGGCCACTGACTGGCACGGTGTGGACTTAGTGTAGGGACCCATGTGTATCAGATACCTGCACGATGGTACATGGGGCAGTATGGCTTGATCAATTCATACACAAAATTCTGATGTGTTTTTTTATTTAGCCTAGGGGCACTAGTATCAGCCATAGGTGTGAGGTGCAGCACTCTTTTTCTTCCCTGAACCGCATTTTGTTTCTCTCTTTTCTCCGTGTATTGCACTCCTCCTGGTGAGACCCACATGACCGCAATTAGCAGGAGACACCTGAGTGCACATGGTTTTAATCCCTCCTGTCTTTTCCCATTCTGTCTGCAGCAGCTATGGTGAGCGCAATACCTCATCCAGACTTGTGCTGTTTGGGGGCGACCTTCTCCGCTGGTGGTGCTGGCCGGGTTCTGGTGTGGTGTTTTTGGGTCTGGTCCTGTGGCATGGGGGTCGCAGGGCCATCCCATGGCCCCCGTTCCCTGACTGCGCGCCTGCGGGGTTGGTGGCCACTGACTGGCACGGTGTGGACTTAGTGTAGGGACCCATGTGTATCAGATACCTGCACGATGGTACATGGGGCAGTATGGCTTGATCAATTCATACACAAAATTCTGATGTGTTTTTTTATTTAGCCTAGGGGCACTAGTATCAGCCATAGGTGTGAGGTGCAGCACTCTTTTTCTTCCCTGAACCGCATTTTGTTTCTCTCTTTTCTCCGTGTATTGCACTCCTCCTGGTGAGACCCACATGACCGCAATTAGCAGGAGACACCTGAGTGCACATGGTTTTAATCCCTCCTGTCTTTTCCCATTCTGTCTGCAGCAGCTATGGTGAGCGCAATACCTCATCCAGACTTGTGCTGTTTGGGGGCGACCTTCTCCACTGGTGGTGCTGGCCGGGTTCTGGTGTGGGGTTTTTGGGTCTGGTCCTGTGGCATGGGGGTCGCAGGGCCATCCCATGGCCCCCGTTCCCTGACTGCGCGCCTGCGGGGTTGGTGGCCACTGACTGGCACGGTGTGGACTTAGTGTAGGGACCCATGTGTATCAGATACCTGCACGATGGTACATGGGGCAGTATGGCTTGATCAATTCATACACAAAATTCTGATGTGTTTTTTTATTTAGCCTAGGGGCACTAGTATCAGCCATAGGTGTGAGGTGCAGCACTCTTTTTCTTCCCTGAACCGCATTTTGTTTCTCTCTTTTCTCCGTGTATTGCACTCCTCCTGGTGAGACCCACATGACCACAATTAGCAGGAGACACCTGAGTGCACATGGTTTTAATCCCTCCTGTCTTTTCCCATTCTGTCTGCAGAAGCTATGGTGAGCGCAATACCTCATCCAGACTTGTGCTGTTTGGGGGCGACCTTCTCCGCTGGTGGTGCTGGCCGGGTTCTGGTGTGGGGTTTTTGGGTCTGGTCCTGTGGCATGGGGGTCGCAGGGCCATCCCATGGCCCCCGTTCCCTGACTGCGCGCCTGCGGGGTTGGTGGCCACTGACTGGCACGGTGTGGACTTAGTGTAGGGACCCATGTGTATCAGATACCTGCACGATGGTACATGGGGCAGTATGGCTTGATCAATTCATACACAAAATTCTGATGTGTTTTTTTATTTAGCCTAGGGGCACTAGTATCAGCCATAGGTGTGAGGTGCAGCACTCTTTTTCTTCCCTGAACCGCATTTTGTTTCTCTCTTTTCTCCGTGTATTGCACTCCTCCTGGTGAGACCCACATGACCGCAATTAGCAGGAGACACCTGAGTGCACATGGTTTTAATCCCTCCTGTCTTTTCCCATTCTGTCTGCAGCAGCTATGGTGAGCGCAATACCTCATCCAGACTTGTGCTGTTTGGGGGCGACCTTCTCCACTGGTGGTGCTGGCCGGGTTCTGGTGTGGTGTTTTTGGGTCTGGTCCTGTGGCATGGGGGTCGCAGGGCCATCCCATGGCCCCCGTTCCCTGACTGCACGCCTGCGGGGTTGGTGGCCACTGACTGGCACGGTGTGGACTTAGTGTAGGGACCCATGTGTATCAGATACCTGCACGATGGTACATGGGGCAGTATGGCTTGATCAATTCATACACAAAATTCTGATGTGTTTTTTTATTTAGCCTAGGGGCACTAGTATCAGCCATAGGTGTGAGGTGCAGCACTCTTTTTCTTCCCTGAACCGCATTTTGTTTCTCTCTTTTCTCCGTGTATTGCACTCCTCCTGGTGAGACCCACATGACCGCAATTAGCAGGAGACACCTGAGTGCACATGGTTTTAATCCCTCCTGTCTTTTCCCATTCTGTCTGCAGCAGCTATGGTGAGCGCAATACCTCATCCAGACTTGTGCTGTTTGGGGGCGACCTTCTCCGCTGGTGGTGCTGGCCGGGTTCTGGTGTGGTGTTTTTGGGTCTGGTCCTGTGGCATGGGGGTCGCAGGGCCATCCCATGGCCCCCGTTCCCTGACTGCGCGCCTGCGGGGTTGGTGGCCACTGACTGGCACGGTGTGGACTTAGTGTAGGGACCCATGTGTATCAGATACCTGCACGATGGTACATGGGGCAGCATGGCTTGATCAATTCATACACAAAATTCTGATGTGTTTTTTTATTTAGCCTAGGGGCACTAGTATCAGCCATAGGTGTGAGGTGCAGCACTCTTTTTCTTCCCTGAACCGTGATTAATTAATAGTTCGGGCAATTACGCGTGCGTCGATACCAAACATGTTTGTTTATTTGTTTATTTATTTATATTTATAAAATGGGAAAAGGGGGGTGATTTGGACTTTTAATAGGGGAGGGGATTTTTTATTAATAAAAAAACATTTTTACTTTTATTTTTACTTTAACTAGAAGTCCCCCTGGGGGACTTGTATATAAACAGCAATGATCTCTCATAGAGATCAATGCTGTGTATATACACAGCAAAGATCAATGAGATCGGCCATAGATTGCTATGGCCTGCTGCAGGCCATAGCAATCTATTGCCGAGCCGGGATCAGCGTCATTCCGACGCTGAGGCCCGGCACGGGCAGAAGAACGGATCTCCGTCCCACTAGACACCAGGGACGTGAGGTCTTAATTAGCCGGCACGGCAACGGGACCCGCGTCGGCTAATAGAGGCACTGCCCGGCTGCACATGTCAGCCGGGATCAGCGACGTTCAGAGCAGGGTCCCGACAGGACCCCACTCTGAACACCCCCCGCGGCACCATGACGTATCAGATACGTCATGTGTCGCTAAGGGGTTAAAGAACCAATCAGCACGATGGGTCCCTGCAGCAGAGTATACAGCTACGGTGCATCTAGCAGAGTTTTATTATTGACAGGTAGAGTCATGACTGGTCATGGATGGACTCCTGCCCAGAGGACTAGTTGCCACCCACTCCCAGTCTCGGGCAGCATAATAAAACTTCTTTTTCACCTTTTTAAAGCTACTTCTACAGCCGCGGCTGGTATGCTCCACGAACTGCAGAGTAGATCTCATATCAGCACAATTGGTTCCCTTTAGTTATTTAAAGCGACTCTGTACCCACAATCTGACCCCCCCCCCCCAAACCACTTGTACCTTTGGATAGCTGTTTTTAATCCAAGATCTGTCCTGGGGTCCGTTCGGCAGGTAATGCAGTAATTGTCCAAAAAAACTTTTAAATTTGCAGCCCATGCCAAATGGGAGTATCTGTGCCCTAACTTTGCACCACCCCTCCGTCCCTCCTTCCCACCCTCCTCATCATTAGGAATGCTCCAGGCGGATTGCCTCCTATTCCCCACCTGTTGCAGCCCGGCACATTGGCTGGATCGTTAAGCACCTGTGCAGTTTTCAGCATGGAGAAAATGTTCCAGTAGCATTCCTAATGATGAAGAGAGTGTGAAGGAGGGACGGAGGGGTGGTGCAAAGTTAGGGCACAGATTCTCCCGTTTGGCACTGGCTTCAAGTTTATAAGTTGTTATTTAGGACAATAACTGCATTAACTCCCGAACGGACCCCATGACAGATTTTGGATTAAAGCAACTATCCGAAGGTACAAGTGGTTTGGGGGGGTCAGATTGTGGGTACAGAGTCGCTTTAACTCCTTGACCTCTTTCTTATCTTAAAATGAATCTTTAAGCTGCAATTCACATTTCAAACTGCTAACACTGTTAGGTGACACATTGTATCTTTAATTTCCAGATCGTCCTGTAGCAGCACAGCATGTGGGGGTTAAAGCCCCTGAGGTACAATCAAACAGAGACAGGTTAATTAGCAATAAATCAATTAAGCTCCTAAGTATCTACCCTATAAAGCAGATTACTGAACCAGGAACCAGTGTATTTTTCCTTTCTCTCCTAAGGTGCCGTCTGAGACCAACTCTCCTGACCTGGTTCTTGTTCATGTTCAGGTTCATGAGTCTTATGGTGCGTTCACACCTACAGGATCTGCAGCTGATTTTCTGCAGCAGATTTCATTTAAATAACTGAACACAGCGTCAAATCTGCTGCAGATCTGCTGCAGATCCTGTAGGTGTGCGTTCACACGTACAGGGTCTGCAGCAGATCTGCAGCAGATTTGATAGTGCAGATTTGATAGTGCAGATTTGAATCTGCAACAGATCCGCAGCAGATCTGCAGAAGATCCACAGCAGATTTGATGGCCCAGAATTGATTTGCTTTGAATCTGCAGCTTCAAATCTGTGCCATAAAATCTGCTGCAGATCTGCTGCAGATCCTGTACGTGTGAATGCACCCTTATGCTGGGTTTACACGGAACGATTATCGTGCGAATTTGCACGATATTGATCAAATTCGAACGATAATCGTACGTGTAAACGCAGCGAACGATCGAACGACGAGCGAGAAATCGTTCATTTTGATCTTTTAACTTGTTCTTAAACTACCCTGTAGTTTCACACACACCGCATCGCAGCTAATTTTCTGCGGATCCACAGCAGATTTGACTAAATGAATAAACACAGCATCAAATCTGCACCATCAAATCTGCTGCGTATCCGCAGCAGATCCACAGCAGATTTGACAGTGCGGGTGTAATGCTGTGTTCATTCATTTAGTCAAATCTGCTGCGGATCCGCAGCAGATCCACAGCAGATTTGACAGTGCGGGTGTAATGCTGTGTTCATTCATTTAGTCAAATCTGCTGCGGATCCGCAGCAGAAAATCTGCCGCGATGCGGTATGTGTGAAGCTACCCTTAGAAAACAGCAGTTACTTGCAATACTGGAATACTGTATGCTTGTAATACTTGTGATATAGCAGCTACTTGCGATATCCTTTAGACAATACTCCATATGAGTTTAGATACACTTGAGAATACAGCAGTTGAGTTGAATATATGTCGGATTATGCTGGTAGTTAGTTGAAATGGGTTTAACAATAGTTAGTATAGACTTTATTTGTACTGCACAGTCAGGTTAGGATACTGACGGCTAAGCAATCGGGGCCTATTCAGGCACAATGGCTCGGCTGGGGCTGTTAGAGACAAGTTCTGAATCCACAGGAAGAGATTTCCTCCTTAGGCTATTATGTGCCTGCGATAGTGACACGATAATAGGGAGTTCAGGTCCACCTAGTGGAAGAGCTAGTTGTCCGGGAGACCCTAAAAAGACATACCAGTAAGTTGCAGTAGAGACTTGGCCTTTGTACTTAGCTAAACTACTGACTAGTGTTGGTACCTCAGTTCACTTGTATAATTCCTTAGAGGTAGCAGAAGTAGAGAATACCACCCCTAAGCATAAATAAGTTCATCCCGTTCTTCAATGCAACTCCACACGGTGCTCTAGCCAGACATGGCTAGGATCTAGTAGTCAGAAGAAATAACAGAAATCCCACACAAGGCTCCTGGTGGCAGGCCAGGGCCTGGAAGAAACGCGCTCAGCAGACTCTGTGAAGATACTCACTCTCATTCATACACTTAAACAACTCTAGACAACAACTGAACCCATCAGTCCCACGCCACTATATATACAGGGCTAACGGAAGGAGATCTGCTTGGGCAATACACTTGGGATAACCCTCTTTGATAGGTAGATACTCCTGAGGTAGCTGGCTCAGGGATTGGTTACTAGAAATCAGAAGACAGTGGCAGGAAATACACAATTAATAATAAAGACATCAGTTAACCCTTATACAGTTTTATCTATCAGCTGTGCAGTAGAGTACAGTGACATCTAGTGGCGGGAGTTGCATACCACAGACTTCAGTCTCAGAGGTTCTACATAATACAGTACTGACCTAAACTTGTTTAGAAAAGACAATGGACCTCTCCCCGGGACACTGCATATGTATCATATATACACCTAATGGATTGTGGGGATTATACTACCATTCCCACACACTGACTGCCATTATAGCCACCTGTTGGGGGCTATACTGCTTTCAATCCTTGCTGCTGTTGTGTATGTATACACACTATGCTATACTGCATGGATGTCATGCTAAAATTTCTCTATGTTGGTCTCTGTAATGCCATATCTGTGCACAGTTCTGCTTTTATTCCTACACTGAGCCCTGTGCAGTGCAGTGCAGTTATGTGCATGTGTATATATGTAAATACACACTGTATATGCATACACACTGTGTATTACTGCTTATTAGGGCTCCTTATAAAGTGTATGTGCTTTATTTATTTATTTATTTTTGTTAACCCCTTGCCTCTAAAGCCTGTTTTGGCCTTAATGACCAGGCTCATTTTTCAAAATCTGACCTGTCTCACTTTATGCTCTTATAGCTCAGTGATGCTTTAACGTATGCTAGCGATTCTGAGACAGTTTTTTCGTCACATATGACACTTTATATTAGTAGCAAAATTTGGTCACTACTTTGTGTATTTTTTGTGAAAAACATCAAAATATCAAGAAAAATTTGAAAATTTAGCATTTTATGAACTTCTGAAATTCTCTGCTTCTAAAAAAGGAAGTCATAGCACATAAATTAGTTACTAAATCACATTACCAATATGTCCTCTTTATTCTGGCATAATTTGGGAAACATATTTTACTTTTTTAGGGTGTTACGGGGCTTAGAAATTTATGAGCAAATTATCAAATTTTGTGAAAATTTCCAAAACTGATTTTTGTTAGGGACCAGTTCTTTTTTAAATGGATTTAGAAGGCTTGTATACTGGAAACCCCCATAAGTGACCCCATTTTGGAAACTAGACACCTTAAAGAATTAATCTAGGGGTATTATGAGCATTTTAACCCTACAGGGGCTGGAGGAAAGTATTCACAATTAGGCCGTAAAAAAACCGAAAATTTAAATTTTCAAATAATATATACGTTTAGATTAAAGTTTTTTTATTTTCAAAAGGAACATGAGAAAAATAGCATGCCAAAATTTGTAACGCAGGTTCTTCTGAATACAACGGTACCCCAGATGTGGGCGTAAACCACTGTATGGGCACACAGCTGGGCTCAGAAGTAAAGGAGCGCCAATTAGCTTTTTTAATGCAGATTTTGCTGAAGAAGTTTCTGAGCGCCAGGTGCATTTGCAGAGCCCCTGTAGTGTCCGCAGAATAGAATCCCCCCAAAAGTCACCCCATTTTCGAAAGTACACCCCTCAAAGAAATCATCTTTGGGTAGGATGAGCATTTTGACCCCACATGCATTAGAGGAAAGTATTTAAAATTAGACAGTAAAAATGAAAAACACGAATTCTTCCAATAATATGTTTGTTTAGTTTGAAATTTCTCAATTTCACGAGGAACAAGAGAAAAAAAGTACCCCAAAATTTTTAAAGAAGGTTCTCCTGAATACAACCGTACACCATATGTGGGCATAAACCACTGTATGGGCACACAGCCGGGCTCAGAAGAAAAGGAGCGCCAATTAGCTTTTTCAATGCAGATTTTGCTGAAGAAGTTTCTGAGCGCCAGGTGCTTTGCAGCGCTCCTGTAGTGTCCGCAGAAGAGAAACCCCCAAAAAGTCACCCCATTTTGGAAAGTACACCCCTCAAAGAATTCATCTTGGGGTGTGGTGACCATTTTGACCCCACAGGTATTAGAGGAAAGTATTTAAAATTAGACAGTAAAAATGAAAAACTTGAATTTTTCCTATAATATGTTCGTTTAGTTTGAAATTTCTCAATTTCACAAGGAACAAGAGAGAATTTGCACCCCAAAATTTGTAACGCAGGTTCTCCTGAGTACAACGGTACCCCATATTTGGGCATAAACCACTGTATGGCCACACAGGAGGGCTCAGAAGGAAGGGAGCGCCAATTAGCATTTTCAGTTCAGATTTTGCTGAAGTAGGTTTCTGAGAGCCAGGTGCGTTTGCAGCGCCCCTGTAGTGTCAGCAGAAGAGAACCCCCCCAAAAGTCACCCCATTTTGGAAAGTACACCCCTCAAAGAATTCATCTTGGGGTGTGGTGACCATTTTGACCCCACAGGTATTAGAGGAAAGTATTCAAAATAAGACAGTAGAATTGAAAAACTAGAATTTTTCCAATAATATGTTCGTTTAGTTTGAAATTTCTCAATTTCACTAGGAACAGGGGAGAAGCTGCATGCCCAAATCTGTAACGAAGGTTCTCCTGAGTACAACGGTACCCCATATGTGGGCATAAACCATTGTATGGGCACACAGCAGGGCTCAGAAGGGAAGGAGCGCCAATTAGCATTTTCAGTGCAGATTTTTCCGAAGAAGTTTCTGAGTGCCAGGTGTGTTTGTAGTGCCCCTGTAGTGTCAGCAGAATAGAACCCCAGCAAAAGTCACCCCATTTAGGAAAGTACACCCCTGAAAGAATTCATCTTGGGGTGCAGTGAGCGGTTTGACCCCACAGGTATTAGAGGAAAGTATTCAAAATAAGACAGTAAAAATTAAAAACTCGAATTTTTCCAATAATATGTTTGTTTAGTTAAAAATTTCTTAATTTCACGAGGAACAGGAGAGAAAACGTACCCCAAAATCTGTAACGCAGCTTCTTCTGAGTAAAACGGTACCCCATATGTGGGCATAAACCACAGTATGGGCACACAGCCGGGCTCAGAAGGAAGGGAGGGCCAATTTGCTGGAGCAAAACCGCAGCTAGTAATAGTTATTAGAATAGCGCAGTTACTAAAATACAATAAAAAATGAGATTACAGGTAATGTGGGGTGGTCACGGGCAACCTGGGGTGGTCACAGGCAACCTGGGGTGTTCACGGGCAACCTGGTGTGGTCACGGGCAACCTGGTGTGGTTATGGGCAACCTGGGGTGGTTATGGGCAACCTGTGGTGGTTACAGAGAATCTGGGATGGTTACGTGCAACGTGGGGTGGTTACGGGCAACGTGGGGTGGTAACGGGCAACGTGGAGTGGTTACGGGCAACGTGGGGTGGTAACGGGCAACGTGGGGTGGTTACAGATAAACTGAAGTGCTTATAGGTAATCTGGGATGGATACCTGTAATTTGGGGTCGTACAGGCAATTTGGTGAGGTTACGGGCAATCTGGAGAGGGTCACTGGCAATTTGGGGTGGTTATAGGCAACGTGCGGTGGTTATAGGCAACGTGCGGTGGTCAGAGGCAACGTGCGGTGGTCAGAGGCAACGTGCGGTGGTCAGGGGCAACGTGCGGTGGTTAGGGGCAACGTGCGGTGGTTAGGGGCAACGTGCGGTCGTTAGAGGCAACGTGCGGTGGTTAGAGGCAACGTGCGGTGGTTAGAGGCAACGTCTCTGTCACTTTAAATTTTCAGAGCTAACTGCTTCTGACGCGCATGCGCACATCAGAAGCAGTCAGGACGTCAAGGAGGACGGAGCTCCAGGATCAGGTAACGTATGTGGGGAAGGGGGGGTGACTGGGGGACGGGGGTGACTGGGGGGGTGGGGGGCGACTTGGGGGGGGCACGGTGACACTTTTTATCCCCTGTCACCAATGATTTATGGTGTCAGGGGATAAAAAGTGCCGATCGCCTGTTCCGGGACCCCAGAGGGGGGTCCCCGATCACTGCCCCATGCTCTCCGCTACCTCCGGTGGCGGAGAGCATGGGGTTTTCATTCATTTTTTTATTTCCATCGCAGCGATGGGGGCGGCGATCTTGGATTTGATGGCCGCCCGGGGAGGGGGGGGGTTAGAGATCGGCCACTAGGGGGCTGATCTGAGGTCTGATTAATACTTATTTCATCTCCCCCCACCGTGGATTCACGGTGGGGGGAGATGAAATGCAGCGGCGGCGCCGCTACTGCCGGATCGCCGCTATAACGGTAATAGCGGCGATCCGCCAGTACCGGGGGGAACATGGAACTGCCGGGGGAGGATCTGTAGTGGCGGCGGGAGGAGGCAACATGCCACAGCCCCCTCCCGCCGCCCGATCGCCTCCCAATGCAGAAATATCCCCATAGACGCTGCATTGACCGCGGCGTCTATGGGGTTAACTGCCCGGGGGGAGCGCGGCTCCCCTCCGGGCAGAGGCAGCGGGAGGAGGCTATGTGACATAGCCTCCTCCCACTGCCCGATCTCACCTAGGGACAGCGGGGGGAGGCAGGGAAGACATGACGTTTGGGAAACATCATGTTGCGGGAACTACCTGCTTTACATGACGTTTCCCAAACGTCATTTTGCGGCAAGGGGTTAATGGGCTGCTTTTGACCATCACCCCGACTTGCGCGCTCACCCGCCTGCTTGCCTCAGTCTTTGATTAGTGGAGTGCCAACGCCCAGCATCATCAGCTGTTTGGTGCCGCAATGCACAGTGAATGGAATGGGTCTCACTGTGTAACGATGGTGACAAAAGGAGGTTGTTGGAGGATTGAAGGCTTTGTGAGGGTCGACAGTGGGATATCAGGTCAGAGATGTAGGAAGGCTCAACAATTTAAAGTGAATACGTTGGGCAATTGGGAGCCAGTGAAGAGATTGGCAGAGGGGAGAGGCAGAGGCAAAGTGAGGGGAGAAGTGGATTAGCTGGGCAGCAGGCTAATATTGCCATGTTTCTCATTGTAATACCTTCCTGGGCATACTTACTGCAGTTTTAGGCTATGTTCACACAACGTAATACAACGGCAATAATTGACCATAGGAACATAATTTCCACCCATATAAGTCTGCTAGCCGATTGGGTGTGTATGAAAATTAATTAACTATTAACACTAAGACCGGCAGGTTGGCCACGCAGAGTGTGAACTGTATATCTTCTACGGCTGTTGTCCGCGAACTGCGGCCTTAGAAAATAGACATGATCATTGTTTTGTATGGCCACAGTAAACAACGGCTGTAGTTGATGCTCTGTGTGCACAACATTGCCGTTGTTCTAAAGAAATTAACAGAACTTAATCTATGGCCGTTGTATGAAATGACCACTTAGGCTGGGTTCTCCTCATATTGCAAACAAAACCAGGAGTGGATTAAAAACACAGAAAGGATCTGTTCACACAATGTTGAAATTGAGTGGATGGCCGCCATATAACAGTAAATAACTGCCATTATTTTAATACAACAGCCGTTGTTTTAAAATACCAGCAAATATTTGCCATTAAATGGCGGCCATTCACTCAATTACAACATTGTGTGAACAAATCCTTTCTGTGTTTTTAATCCACTCCTGGTTTCGGTTGCAATATGAGGACCACAATACTGACTGAAATATACATAGTGTGAACCCAGCCTTTAGGCTGTAGTTTCCTGAATTCATTATAGTGTGTGAACATAGCCTAATACTATATACACATCCACTTACTGAATGTGGGATGCTATAGTAATATTACCATGTTGGCCATTGTAACACCCCCATGTAGGCTGTCCGTTCCCATACTGCCTACTGTTTTACCATCCTATAGTTATTGTGATGCTGCTATGTCCCCTGACAACTCTTTGCTTTATTATGTTATTGTGTCCATGCTGGGTCTTGTAGTCCCTTCTTGTGTTGTTTATTCAGCTCTTGCTATGGTTATATCTGTAATCTTAAACAACTTAAATATACTACTGGGGGAGCACACAGCGGAGCACACAGCGGGGGTCTATATATTACTGGGAAGCACAAAGCAGGGGTCTGCATACTACTGGGGGAGCACACAGGGGGCTATGTACTACTGGGGAAGCACACAGGGGGCTATATACTACTGGGGGAGTGCACAGGTGGACTATATACTACTGAGGGGAGCAACAGGGGGGCTATATACTACTGGGGGCGTGCACAGGGGGCTATTACTATGTGGGGGCACTGCAGGGTGCAGTATTCCTATATTGGGGAACAGCAGGGGATACTACATATAGCGGGAAACCCAGATACCTACTGGCTTTACTGAACCAAACAGCAGAATTACTACTGTATTGGAGCCTACAGGAGGGAAAAGGGGTAGAAAGTTGCAAGAAAAGTTACATAGTTAATACGGTTGAAAAAAGACACATGTCCATCAAGTTCAACCAAGGAGGGGATGGATACAGGGAAGGGGGAGGGGTGATAGGTTCTATACATATGCATTTATATTATTTTGCTCTAAGAACTTGTCTAGGCCGGTTTTGAAGCCCTCTACTGTTGTTGCTGTGACCAGATCCTGTGGTAGACTGTTCCACAGATTCACAGTTCTCATTGTAAAGAAGGCTTGTCACCTCCGGAGATTGAACCTTTTTTTCTCCAGTCGGAGGCAGTGCCCCCTTGTCCTTTGAGGGGGTTTTATCTGGAACATCTTTTCCCCATATTTCTTGTAGGGGCCATTTATATATTTAAATAAATTAATCATATCTCCCCTTAAACGTCTCTTCTCCAGACTAAACAAATTTAACTCTTTTAATCTCTCCTCATAACTAAGATGCTCTATTCCCCTTATTAGTTTAGTTGCCCGTCTTTTTACCCTCTCCAGCTCTAGAACATCCTTTTTATGAATCGGGTTTCAAAACTGGACAGCATACTCCAGATGAGGCTGCACCAAAGCTTTATAAAGCGGTAATATTATATCCCTGTCCCGTGAGTCCATGCCTGTTTTAATGCATGACAATATCCTGCTGGCTTTAGAAGCAGCTGACTGACATTGTGTACTGTTCTGTAGTCTATTATCTACAAGTACACCCAGATCCTTCTCCATCAGCGACTCAGTGTAATTCCCCCCAGGACATATGATGCTTGTGGGTTATTAGTACCCAGGTGCATAACTTTACATTTATCCACATTGAACCTCATTTGCCAAGTGGACGCCCAAACACTCAGTGTGTCTAAGTCATCCTGTAACATCTGCACATCCTCCATAGACTGTACTGTACTACAAAGCTTGGTGTCATCTGCAAAGATAGAAACATTGCTGTTAATTCCATTCTCAATATCATTAATAAACAAGTTAATTAGAAGAGGGCCCAGTACTGACCCTTGGGGTATACCACTTATTACCGGGGACCATTCGGAGTAGGAATCATTGACCACCACTCTCTTAGTACGATTTTTAAGCCAGTTTTCAATCCAGTTACACATTAAACTTTCCAAACCGATAGACTTTAACCGATAGACTTTAACCCATCAGACGTCCATGAGGAACTGTGTCAAACGCTTTTACAAAATCCAGGTACACGATATCCACAGCAGCGCCGCCATCCAGGCTTCTACTTACCTCTTCATAGAAACATATTAGGTTGGTTTGACAGCTTCTGTCCTTAGTAAAACCATGCTGGTTATCACTTATAATACTATTAGCCACTACATATTCCTGGATGTAGTCCCTTATAAGCCCCTCAAATAGTTTCCCCACAATGGACGTTAAGCTTACAGGTCCATAGTTACCTGGGGAAGTTCGAGAGCCCTTTTTGAAAATCGGCACTACATTTGCCTTACGCCAGTCCCTCGGCACAATACCAGTAAGCAAAGAATCACTGAATATTTCATACAAGGGTAGAGAAATTACAGAACTGAGTTCCCTAAGAACTCTGGGGTGCAATCCATCAGGCCCTGGAGCTTTGGTTACATTGAGTTTATTTAATTTATCTTGGACCATATCTATAGTAAACCAGTTCAGTACATTACATGTCTTAGCAGCACTGGCCCCACCCACCTAAGTACTGGCCCCACCCACAACAGCTCCATCCTCTTCTTTTGTATATAGAGAACTGAAGAAGCCATTAAGTAACTCAGCTTTCTCCTGATCCCCAGTTATTAATTCCCCGTCGCCATTATTTAGGGGTCCTACATGCTTTGACCTTGGTTTTTTTGCATTAATATATTTGAAGAATTTTGGGGGGGTTCTTTTGCTATCTATGGCTACCTGCCTTTCATTGTGAATTTTTGCTGCTTTTATTAAATTTTTACAGGTTTTGTTGACTTCTTTGTAATGTTTAAAGGCTACAGCTGACCCCTCTGATTTGTATTTTTTGAATGCCCCTTTTTTCTCATTTATAGCCCTTCTAACCTCGGTTGTAAGCCATGTGGGATTGGATTTTAACTGTTTATATTTGTTACCCATAGGAATATATTTGGCAGTACAGTTATTTAATGTGAATTTGAAGATTTCCCATTTATTAGCTGCATCAGTATGTGACAGCAGCCGCTCCCAGTCTATGCCCTGAAGTTCTTTGCCCTCCCAACATGTTTTTCTCTTCTACACTTTAAGCTAAAAGTCACTATATTGTGGTCACTATTACCCAGGTGTTCATGGACAGTGACATCCCCAACCAGATCAGTGTTGTTAGAAATAACCAGATCCGACAAGGCATCACTTCTAGTTGGCTCCTCCACAAACTGGCCCAGAAAATTATCCTGCAGGAGGTTAAGAATTTCCCTCTCCTTTGTGGATTTAGCTGAACCGTGACCTCAATCTATATCTGGGTAGTTGAGGTCCCCCATTACCACTACTGTCCCCTCCCGGGCAGCACGCTCTATTTGTCTATTGAACTGACCATCTATTCCCTCAGTAATGTTGGGGGGGTCTATAGATTACACCAAGAATAATTTTTTCACTCTTTACCTCCTTTTGTAGTTCTACCCACAATGCTTCCACATCATCACAGTCATCGCCCACTATTGCATCTTTTACACTCACTTTAATATCATTTCTGACATACAGACATACTCCTCCTCCCCTTCTGCCCACCCGGTCCCTTCTGAACAATGCAAATCCCTGAATATTGACAGCCCAGTCATGTGAGGAGTCCAGCCATGTCTCAGTCACACCAACCAAATCAATGAACTCCTCCAGAACCAAGGCCTCCAGCTCTCCCATCTTGCTGGCTAGACTTCTGGCATTAGTAACCATACACTTTATATTACCAAGAAAAGTGCGGAGCCTAAAATGTTTGTTTGGCAGTTTGTGAAGAGACGAATTGTGGCTGCAAGATACCATCATGGAGGTCTGGGCCAGATAAAGAGGAAAAGGAAAGTGACGCCTCAGATCAAAGAAGACGTCACCTGTGAGTCACTGTATGATGATTTTTGTATTCAGTAGATACACCAAAAAATTGATATGGAAAAATAAAGTCTGCACCTCCACAATGCAATCAATATCCTTTATTTAAATCAGAGAAAATTTAAAAAAAAAGATAAGGCACAGTGAAACACTGGTCCACCCCACATGATAATACAGAGATAGCAGCAATAAGATATATAGCAGTGATATTTAGGTGTAAACAAATATATGTAAACTATCTGACCCTATTATCAAGTGCCACAAAGTGCAAGTGCATATAATAAAGAGGAACAATGTCCTAAAAAAGAGAAAGTGAATGAATTACAACAAAGAATAATACAGTGGATATACGCATAAATAAGACAAAATAATAAAGAATCACAATTGCTATCTCACGGGTGGATCAGGTAGATTAACCCCACGTGTTCCTTCACGTGGACTTCATCAGGGGTAAGTATCCTGTGTCCTAGTAGGGGTATATATAGTATATATAATATGTAGAAACTTAATCCAATTAAAATAATAAAGTGGCGTGGAAAACATAGATGCACAACTCACTTTGAATTGAATACCTGGAAGACTACTGCACCACATTGAATACCTGGAAGACTACTGCACCACAACTGCAAATCAGGCCGCCGGCGACCGGACATTTCAATCACATAACCGGATATACGTCAGCAGGGCCTCCATGCCATGTGATCAGTGAGAGTCACATGACCTGAATATGGACGTTCTGATCCCATGACCGGTTGTGCGTCAGCAAGGCCTCCATCTCATGTGATCAATAAGGATCATACGGCCGGAAATATGGCCACTCTGTATTATGGGCTAAAGTAAATGGCCGTGCGCCCTCAGATCAATTTTTTGGTGTATGTACATGGTTTGTTAGGATCTGGAATGGACTGGCACTCCCTTCTTATTGCATGTGGTGCCTGCCTATCTGTATATGATATTTTGTATTTAGTAGAACATTATTTGGTAGGAGCGCTGCACTGCTCTATACCGCAATAACAGTAACAGTTTATGAGGAGCTGTGAGTGCATGCACTAGGTAGCAAATGTTTAAAATTTAAAAATAAAACAATCATATTAATAAAGTGAAGTGGGGAAGCCGGTGCTTTAGAATTTAAAAATAACAGAAAATATGACAGCTATAGACCTTCAGGAACTGCTGTGAGTTGTAGTTCTCCCTAAAGAATTTAAAAAATGTATTTTGTAGGGAGAAATATAACTTCCAGCAGTTCCTGAAGGTCTATAGCTGTTTGGGCATTGATGTATTAGAGTCGATGCTAATATTTTAGTTCTCTTTTTTCAGTCAAATCATAGCATTATGGTAAGACTTTTATAACCTCAAGACCTCGTCTATCCTGTGTGTCTTACCATCACTAAGGATGCAGAGAGCATGCATCAGTCTCTCTTTACATCCAGTTTCTTCTATGTCTACGTTATGTATTTTCTCCTCTGATGAACCATAACCTATTTTTTCTAAGAGGAAACGTGTTGGGAAGATGACAGTCTTTAAATGTTACATTTTGCAGTTTTTGTTGACCCTGTGTTACGGGAGAGGGACAGCCTAGGGCTAGTGGTAGCTTCACAATTAGGGTACTATTACATGGAACGATAATTGGCCGAATCGGCCTATCCCGCCGATTATTGTTCCGTGCAATAAACACAACGAACAGCCGATAATCGTTGTCATCGGCTGATCGTTGATATAGGTTTGGACCTATAATTGTTGGGCGCCGACTGCGCATTGCTACGTTTAATAGCGGTGCAAGTCCGGCGGCTGATGATATGCAAAGAAGAATACATTACTTGCCCGTGCTGCAGGGCTCCTCTTGCGCTCTGCTTCGCCGGGTCCCGCGCCGCTCAGCCAATCACAGGCCAGGACCGCCACGACCAGTGATTGGCTGAGCGGCCTGTCAGCTGAGACAGGCCGCTGTGAAGCTGGAGCGTGCGGGACCCAGGGAGAAGCAGAGCGCAAGTGGAGCCCTGCAGCATGGACAGGTAATGTATACAGTTTAAACAAGGGCTGCAAGGACATCGGTAACAATGTCCCTGCAGCCCTTGTTAAACGATTATCAGGCAAGGACAATTGTTAACAGTTATTATCGGGTCCCCATCGGTCCGTGTAATACTAGCCTTAGGATCCATTTACACAGAAAGATTAGAAAGATTATCTGCCAAAGATTTCAAGCCAAAGCCAGAAACAGACTATAAACAGAGAACAGGTCATAAAGGAAAGGCTGAGATTTTTCCTCTTTTCAAATCTTTGGCATATAATCTGTCAGATAATCTTTCTGTGTAAATGGACCCTTATGCTAAGTTTACACGAGGCGATTATTGGCCCGATCGTACGATTAACGATTTCGAAGTAACAATTTTTTTTTATAACGATCAGCGTTTAGACGGTACGATATATCGTACGGAAAAATAGTTTTGCGATCGTTTTGCGCCCGCCCGCAGCCCGCCCCTCCTGCTCAACTGCAGCCCCCTGCGCCACCCCAAACGCCACCCCCGCCGCTCCGATCGTCACCCCCGCCGCTCCGATCGCCCTCCCGAAGTCGCTCCGATCGCCACCCCAGCCGCTCCGATCCCCCACCGCCGCGGCCAAGAGCATACGTTACCTGCTCCGTGCAGCATGTCTTCGAGATCCCCGGCTCCCCTCTTCAGCACATTGATTGGCTGAAGAGATGAGCCGGGAATTTTAAACGGCTCCTCTTCAGCCAATCAGTGCTCCTCTTCAGCACTAATTGGCTGAAGGGGAGCCGTTTGAAATTCCCGGCTCCCCTCTTCAGCCAATCAATGCAAGGCAGCACTGATTGGCTGAAGGGGAGCCGTTTGAAATTCCCCCTCTTCAGCCAATCAGTGCTGCGGGGCCGGGCTGCGAGCGGGGGGGCGGGCGGTGGGCGGGGCTGCTGGCGGCGGGCGGCCGGACTAGCGTGCGACGACTGTTTACACGGAACGATCGGCAAATTTTTTGCAAACTACGAACAACGATTTATGAACATAAAAGATCAAAATGAATGATTTTTCGATCGTTCGCCGCGTTTACATGTATGATTATCGTTCGAATTCGATCGTTATTGCCAAAATACGCCCGATAATCGCTCCGTGTAAACTTATCATTAGGCAGGGATACAGGATTTTTCAGACTAGCCATTTTTCCCTGAGTATCAGGTGCCTGAACATGCTTTTTACTTATTTCTTACCCGCAGCTGTCATGCTATACATGGAAGGTTACAGGACTGAGAAGAAGACTTCAGAGCTGTAAGTGATATCTATTCTAAGTTTTGCTAACCACTAGAGATGAGCGAACCGGGTTCGGGTTCGAGTCGATCCGAACCCGAATGTTCGGTATTTGATTAGCTGGGGCTGCTGAACTTGGATAAAGCTCTAAGGTTGTCTGGAAAACATGGATACAGCCAATGACTATATCCATGTTTTCATATAGCCTTAGGGCTTTATCCAAGTTCAGCAGCAACTGCTAATCAAATGCCGGAAGTTCGGGTTTGGATGGACTCGAGCATGCTTGAGGTTCGCTCATCTCTTCTTACCACGTATCTCGGGTGCCTCACACCAACTAAGGTTATCGTGTTTAACCCTTTGAGGACCAGGCCCAAAATGACCCAGTGGACCGCGCAAATTTTGATCTTAGTGTTTCCGTTTTTCCCTCCTCCCCTTCTAAGAGCTCTAGCACTCTCAGTTTTCTATCTACAAGCCATGTAAGTGCTTGTTTTTTACAGGAATAGTTGTACTTTGTAATGGCGTCATTCATTTTACCATAACATGTATGATGGAATTCCAAATATATTATTTATGAAGATATAAATAGGTGAAATCGCAAAAAAGAATGCAATATGGTAACGTTTGGGGGGTTCCTGTGTCTACGTAATGCACTATATGGTAACAGCGACATGATACTATTATTCTATAGGTCAGCCCGAACACAACCATATGCAGGTTACACAGATTCTCTAATGTTATATATATTTTTTTTTATGAAATCCTTTTTTTGGCAATTAATTATAAATAAAATGGGCCTATTGTGATGCTTATAACGGTTTTATTTTTTCACCTACGGGGCTGTATGGGGTGTCATTTTTTCCGCCATGATCTCTAGTTTTTATTAATACCATATGTGTGAAGATCAGACGTTTTGATCACTTTTTATTAATTTTTTTTAATATATAATGTAACATAAAATCGGTAATCCGCGCACTTTTTTCCCTCTTTTCGTGTACGCCGTTTACCGTTCGCAATGACGCTTGTTATATTTTCATAGATCAGACAATTACGCACGATACGGTATATTATATGTTTATTTGTTTATTTATTTTTATATGTTTTATTTATATAATGGGAAAGGGGGGTGATTTCAACTTTTATTGGGGGAGGAGTTTTGGGGTAGTGTGTTAGTGTTTATAACTTTTTTTTTTTTACACATTTGAAGTCCCTTTGGGGGACTTTTACATAGATTAGTTTGATTTCTACACTGATGAATGCTATGCCATAGGCATAGCATTGATCAGTGTTATCGGCGATCTGCTCATTGAGCCTGCCTGTGCAGGCTCAGTGCAGCAGATCGCCGATCGGACCGCACGGAGGCAGGTCAGAGACCTCCGGCGGCCCGTTTTACCGATCGGGACCCCCGCAGTCACACTGCGGGGGTCCCGATCGGTAAGTGACAGGGGACTCCCCCTGTCACTTACACTTAAACGCCGCGGTCGCGGCGTTTAAGGAGTTAATGACACGCGGCAGCGCGATCGCTGCAGCGTGTCATTGCCGGTGAGGTCCCGGCTGCTGATTGCAGCCGGCCCCCACCTGCTATGAAGCGCGCTCCGCTCCGGAGCATGCTTCATAGCGGGAGAAACACCCAGGGCGTACAGTTACGCCCTAGGTCCTCTGGGGACAGACTTCCATGGCGTAACTATACGCCCTGGGTCGTCTAGGGGTTAAGTAATTATTTTTTTCAATGCCTCAAGCTTCTTTGTTGTGAACATTTTGGTCCTTGATTACTTTTTAACCCCTTAAGGTCAAAGCCAATTTTCGTTTTTGCGCTTTTGCTTTTTTCACTTTATGTTTGAAAGGCCATGGCACTTGCATTTTTTCACCTAGAGACCCACATGAGCCCTTATTTTTGCAACACCAATTGTACTTTGCATTGACAGGCTTTATTTTCCCATAAAATATGCTTGGTACTTGATCGAGTATTAGGGTACTCGATGGTACTCGTTACTCGGACGAGCATCTCGCGATACTCTAGAAAATCTCATCATCCATTTGCTGTAAGTTTGGGCGCTATTTCTCAGCCAATAAACATGCAGGAGACTCTTTGGTACATCCTGCGATGACGTGGAACCCATACATGTCAATAGCAGCGATTGGTTGGCCAGATCAGATGACCCTGCCATATAAAACGCGCAGCCGGCAGTACTCGCTTCAGACGCATGCTGTGAGAGATTAGGGACAGAGCTGCTGCTTCTCAGGGAGAGCGTCAATGGAGGATTTAGCATTCCAGTAGGCAGGGAATACTAGCAATACAAACAGCCCTTTTCAGGGCTTCAAATCGTTTTTTAATAGTATTACTACAGACTGCTGGCTGGGACTTGCAGTGCTGCTACCACGATTTCAGCAGCACACTGTGGTGATCGGCTGCTGGCAGAAAGGGGACATTAGGGGGGAGATTTATCAAAGGGTGTAAAATTTAGACTGGTGCAAACTGCCCACAGCAACCAATCACAGCTCAGCTTTGGGCAGTGCTGAAAGGAAAGCTGAGCTGTGATTGGTTGCTGTGGGCAGTTTGCACCAGTCTAAATTTTACACCCTTTGATAAATCTCCCCCTAGGTGCTGCATACAGACCCCTAAGAAGTTCTCAGTGTACTCTTTTTTGATTTTGGGGCTGGTGGTCCTGCTGTACTACATTGGATTGCTGGGTTTTGTAGTACACCTGCATAGAACTTCACTGCTCATTGGACAGGGGTGTCAGATTGTACCGTACAGCCCCCCCTAAACTAGTGGGTACTACACTGTATTGCTGGGATTTGTAGTACACCTGCATAAAACTTCACTACTCATTGTAAGGGGGTATCACAGAGTGTGTGTCTAGGTCCAGCCACTACCAGATTGTACCGTACAGCCCCACAAAACCAGTGGGTACTACAAGTATTTTTTTCTGATTTGTGTACTTCATACGCAAGGCCTATCTAAGTTCCATAAAATGGTGAAGGGTCGAGGACGAGAATGAGGGCGTGGGCGTTGGGTTCCAAGTGATGCCGTTGCCGGAGGCCGTGGTTCAGGGCAGGGTGACACAGCAGCACCTGTTGAGGAGGTAGCAGTGGCACACCGCAGACATCCACTCCCTAGCTTCTTCGCCCAACTTACGAGGTCTCATGGTCGACCGATATTGAAACCACAGCAGTGTGAACAGGTGATCACGTGGATAGCGGATAATGTTTCCAGTACCTTATCCACCACCCAGTCTTCCACGCAGTCCAGCCACGGTACCCAAGGGAGTGGAACCCTTGCTCCATTAGCTCAGCCTCCTTCCCCACAGCTAATTCTGATAATTTAAGTCCATGAGGCTGTCAGAAAGTTGTCAGAATTAGCAAGCAGCTGGAGAATGGATCTCCTGATCACAGAATGTTTTAGCAGTGAAACCAACTGTGACCAATACCCTTTGACATGCCAAAAGTTTCTACGTGTATGTAATTCTGCTGGCCCCTTAACCCCTTCTGCTACCGCCCGGCTCCCGCTCCCCTCCCGCTCTGTATACATAACCTCTCCTCGCTGCATGGGGTCCCGGCGTACTGCTCTCCCGCCCAGCCAATCAGTGTGTTGCCCAGCCGCAGCCACTGATTGGCCGGGCGGGAGAGCAGTACGCCGGGAGCCCGTGCAGCGAGGAGAGGTTATGTATATAGAGCGGGAGGGGAGCGGGAGCCGGGCGGCAGCAGAAGGGGCTAAGGAGCCAGCAGAATTACATACACGCAGCGGTTGTTCAGACAACTGTGAGTATGTAGTGACAGTGAACTGCCAGGACCTGACAGACTCGCAGCGAGATTTACGCTGCAAGTCTGTACATGTGAACTGACCCTAAGAGGTTCTCTCACAAAGACAACCCCTGTGCATGTGCCACTTAAACATATCAACCCCTTCATCTATAAGAACAGCCACTGCAGGGGAGTGTTACATAACAACCATTCCGGTCATTCTGATGAATGGCTGTAAATAAAATTCAAGGAAAGCTTGAGTCAGAAAAGGAACTGCTGTCATATAGTGGCTTTCTGTTCTGTTCTGACCACCCAAATGGGGTAGAAAAAAAAGGCTGGAGGGGAGGAAAAGTGCACAATGGGTTGGGTATGGGGGCTGGTAGGAGAGCGGAGAGGTAAAGAAAAGTAATCTGTTGGCGCTATACAAATATTAATAATAATAATAATAATAATAATAATAATACATTAATAATGTTGGACAAAAAAAACATCATGATGCTGTTAAGATGTAAAAATTCACCCAAAGAAAGCATTCTTAATACTACCATCCAATAACCAATTAGAAGCCTTTTTTCACAGTTGATGTTCAGGATCTGTAATATTTGCAGAGATTTATTTATTTAATATGTCTCATCTTTGGTTTAATCACACAAGAATCTTTTTATCATCCACACAAGTGTAGTTTAGATTAATCTATTTTCAGACTCTGACAAATCGAGAAATCAGAGTCATTTTTATTGCTCAACAGGTTGTCATATATCCCTTAACACCTTCAGCAGCACTCCTACTACTTGGATCTTTCTGCCAGGTTTTAACATAGTAACAAAGTAAACTGTCTAAGTTAGACAGGCAGCAGTTCAACTGTATTGGAACAAAAGTCAAAATGGAAAAAGATACCTATACAAATCAAGCTCTTGAAAGATCAAAGGAATAGTCCCAGCTTTCCAGCTCTCTCACTGCTTAGTAACTCTACACTACTCTACAATATTAGTTTATTTTCCTGAATCATTTACTAACTCGATAGACATTTATTTATGTTTTTTTTTTTTTAACTTATGCTTATGTATGGTAACCCAATGAACAGGTTCATTTGCACATACAGCATTAGTTCTATTTTATATAGCATGTTTATATTCTACTAAGTAAAACTTACAGTCTGTGACTTTTGTATTACCAATGTTATGGATGCACCTCAAGAGTGCTGTCATTGCGCACTGAGAGTCAAACACCCAGACACATTGATGGTTAAGGTTAATCTCCTTTATTCAAAGATGGCAGCCAGTTTATATACCCTGGGGGCGTGTGTTCTTCTACTAAGACTCGTGTCAGTACCTCATTGGCTGAGATACAGAAGGAATTAGTTACTAGTGATGAGCGAATAGTGAGATATTCAAATATTCGATATTCGTACGAATATCCCGCGAATATTCGAATATTCGATCGAATATTCAATCCCATTAAAGTCTATGGGAACAAGTATTCGATTAGTGAAAAACATCTATTTGACCATTTGGCGGGTAAAACCGGAAGCTGGGGGATTTTAACGCATATCGAATATTTATCGAATATTCGCTGGATATTCGTACGAATATCGATTATTCGAATATCTCACTATTCGATCAAATATCTATTTGATCGAACAGTATTCGCTCATCACTATTAGTTACGTAGCACTAATGTTTACTAACGTAAGCTGTAAAGAATATAAATATCTCTACTAGTTTAGAAGGTCAGCACCATATTGTAATGGCTGCACTAAATATACAAAATATCACAACCTTAACACCAATGTACTAAATTGGTTTTCTAAGTTATGAATGTTTGAGCCATGGTGACTAAGCTGCAGTGTAAATCACAGTCTCATAAAGGAGGGTGGTGCTATAGCCCTTTCTTTCTATACTTTCAAGGTTCTATACAGGAAAAATCCTGTGATGAATAAGGTTATGCACATTCCTAACAATCTGTCTAATTAATGTGTTTCAGCTTGCTATTTAACCTTTTATGGAAATCCTGCACCATCAGGCTATGTTCATACATTGTCTTTTGGGAGTTTATTTTGAAGCATAAAAATGTGTCCTTTTTATATCCGTTTTTTCTACTGAATTTATTTGGAAATTCTTGTCAATTCACAGTTATATATTTTTTTCTTCTAAAAGTATATTGTATGACAGTAAAATCAGGGCCGCCGATAGGGCAGTACAAGTGGTACTGCCGTATGGGGCCCGGACCCTAAGAGACACGGTAGGGGGCCCGGCGGGCCCGCCGGCCGCCGCCCCCCGACCGCTACGCTAGGGGGGCCCGCACGGCCCCCCTTGCCAACTGTTTTTGAGCACCCCGAGAAGCTGCGGCCACGCAGCTTCTCGGGATGCACTGATCGCTTTAATGTTCCGCCCGCACAGCGGGCGGAACATTAAAGCGATCAGAATACAGGAGAAGGACCTGTCAGCGTCCTCCTCCTGTATTCTCTCCCATAGGCTGCTGGCACTTCATACCAGCAGCCTATGGGAGGCCGGGCCGTGGTCATGTGCCCCTCCGGCAGGCGTGATGATGTGACGTCATCACGTCTGCCGGAAGTCCCGTCCCTGCGGCTCGCAAGATGGAGCCCGAAGAGGAGGAGGAAGAGTTGCTGCCTGCACAGCGCGGATTAGGTGAGTAGGATGTTTGTTTTTTTTAGGGGCACCTCTAGGGGCATTATTAGTGTATGGGGGCACCTCTGGGGACATTATTAGTGTATGGGGGCACCTCTGGGGGCATTATTGGTCTACGGGGGCACCTCTGGGGGCATTATTGGTGTATGGGGGCACCTCTGGGGGCATTATTAGTATATGGGGGCACCTCTGGGGGCATTATTAGTATATGGGGGCACCTCTGGGGGCATTATTGGTATATGGGGGCACCTCTGGGGGCATTATTGGTGTATGGGGGCACCTCTGGGGGCATTATTGGTGTATGGGGGCACCTCTGGGGGCATTATTAGTGTATGGGGGCACCTCTGGGGGCATTATTGGTCTACAGGGGCACCTCTGGGGGCATTATTGGTGTATGGGGGCACCTCTGGGGGCATTATTAGTATATGGGGGCACTTCTGGGGGCATTATTAGTGTATGGGGGCACCTCTGGGGGCATTATTGGTCTACGGGGGCACCTCTGGGGGCATTATTGGTGTATGGGGGCACCTCTGGGGGCATTATTGGTGTATGGGGGCACCTCTGGGGGCATTATTAGTATATGGGGGCACCTCTGGGGGCATTATTGGTATATGGGGGCACCTCTGGGGGCATTATTGGTGTATGGGGGCACCTCTGGGGGCATTATTGGTGTATGGGGGCATTATTGGTATATGGGGGCACCTCTGGGGGCATTATTGGTGTATGGGGGCACCTCTGGGGGCATTATTGGTGTATGGGGGCATTATTGGTGTATGGGGGCACCTCTGGGGGCATTATTAGTGTATGGGGGCACCTCTGGGGGCATTATTAGTATATGGGGGCACCTCTGGGGGCATTATTAGTGTATGGGGGCACCTCTGGGGGCATTATTAGTATATGGGGGCACCTCTGGGGGCATTATTAGTATATGGGGGCACCTCTGGGGGCATTATTAGTATATGGGGGCACCTCTGGGGGCATTATTAGTGTATGGGCGCACCTCTGGGGGCATTATTAGTGTATGGGGGCACCTCTGGGGGCATTATTAGTATATGGGGGCACCTCTGGGGGCATTATTAGTATATGGGGGCACCTCTGGGGGCATTATTAGTGTATGGGCGCACCTCTGGGGGCATTATTAGCTCATGGGGGAACCTCTGGGGGCACCTCTGGGGGCATTATTAGTTCATGGGGGCACCTCTGGGGGCATTATTAGTTCATGGGGGCACCTCTGGGGGCATTATTAGTTCATGGGGGCACCTCTGGGGGCATTATTAGTATATGGGGGCACCTCTGGGGGCATTATTAGTATATGGGGGCACCTCTGGGGGCATTATTAGTATATGGGGCCACCTCTGGGGGCATTATTAGTATATGGGGGCACCTCTGGGGGCATTATTAGTATATGGGGGCACCTCTGGGGGCATTATTAACTCATGGGGGCATCTCTGGGGGCATTATTAGTGCATGGGGGTACCTGTGGGGGCATTATTAGTTCATGGGGGCCACCTCTAGGGGCATTATTAGCTCATGGGGGCACAGCTGGGAATCCTACATACAGGGGACATCCCACACAGCGCAGTTACTATGGGAGCTTACAGGGGGGAGAAAGGAAAGGAAGTTGCTAGAAATGTGCGGAGCCTAAATTGTTTGTCTCGCAGGTTCTAAGGGGATGAAACATATCTGGAAGGAATCATCATGGAGGTCTGGGCCGGATGGAGAGGAAAAGGGAAAGTGACGCCTCAGATCAAAGAAGACGTCACCTGTGAGTCCCTGTATGACACTTTTCTTATTTTGTAGAACATCATTTAGTAGGGCGCCCCGAGGTGACAGCTACTACATTATCTGTCCTCAGAGATATCACTGTGTTATCTGTGGTGTTACATAGGACTGCAGGTGACTACTACATTATCTGTACTCAGAGATATCACTGTGTTATCTGTTGTGTTACATAGGACTGCAGGTGACTACTACATTATCTGTACTCAGAGATATCACTGTGTTATCTGTAGTGTTACATAGGACTGCAGGTGACAGCTACTACATTATCTGTACTCAAGAGATATCACTGTGTTATCTGTGGTGTTACATAGGACTGCAGGTGACTACTACATTATCTGTACTCAGAGATATCACTGTGTTATCTGTGGTGTTACATAGGACTGCAGGTGACATCTACATTATCTGTACTCAGAGGGATATCACTGTGTTATCTGTGCTGTTACATAGGACTGCAGGTGACATCTACTACATGATCTATACTCAGAGGTATCACTGTGTTATCTGTGCTGTTACATAGGACTGCAGGTGAAATCTACTACATTATCTGTACTCAGAGATACCACTGTGTTATGTGGTGTTACATAGGACTGCAGGTGATATCAGGTGATTTCTCCAGGTTGCAGAAGTTCAAACTTCATCGTGCCCTGGTGTGCTGGTGTCTGTATGTGTGTATACATGTGTGCTGGTGTCTGTATACATGTGTGCTGGTGTCTGTATACATGTGTGCTGGTGTCTGTGTGTGAGATAAATCCTAGAGAACTGGCTCATATACCCCATTTTCCCCAGTGGCTTAAAATGTAACCTCTGTTATACAGTTATAGAATTGTAGAAATTAAATGTGAACAAGGTGCAATTCAAAGAGACACTTACTTGTATAGCTGTCTCTTGTGCTCTGTATGCAGTGCATTATATTCACCCCTGCAACGTACAATTTATAGCGTGTCTACAAGCCCAGCGGGGCTCATTATGATGGAGACTAAAACTTATACAAGAGTGGGGTAGGGGTTCCCCTGTATTCAGAATGCTGTTGAGTGCTCGGCAATGCCCCGTCTGGGATTATTGAATTTCGAGGGTCTATGCAGAGCAGGATAAAGACACCTCTGCTGCACAAACAGGATCTCCTAGAAAGCGTTCTCACCGCCATGTATTCGCTATCACTGGCTTGGGTGAGCTAAACTAGTCTGCCTGGGGGGGGGATGATTTGTATATGCTCACTAACATGGAACAGCCTCATTATATTAGCCTTATCAACATTCTATGTTAGTGAGCTTACCGGGGGGGGATATTGGTGAACATATACAAATCAAACAGCCCCCCAGACCCTCGAAATTCAATAACCCCAAACGGGGCATTGCCTAGTACTCAACAGCATTCTGAATACAGGGGAACCCCTACCCCACTCTTGTATAAGTTTTAGTCTTCATCATAATGAGCCCCGCTGGGCTTGTAGACACGCTATAAATTGTACGTTGCAGGGGTGAATATAATGCACTGCATACAGAGCACAAGAGGCAGCTATACAAGTAAGTGTCTATTTGAATTGCACCTTGTTCACATTTAATTTCTACAATTTTATAACGGTATAACAGAGGTTACATTTTAAGCCACTGGGGAAAATGGGGAATATGAGCCAGTTCTCTAGAATTGATCTGAACCAAATTATACCTCCCAGCAAGGCGTGGGGCGAACACACTATTTTTTTTTTTTTTTTTTTTTTTATTAATGTGGGGGGGCCCAGACACTTTGGTTGTATGGGGCCCCGAAATTCCTGATGGCGGCCCTGAGTAAAATAGGCACATTGTACTTTGGACTTTATGTACACACTTCATTTTGAGGCTCAAAAATATACTTGCTTTTGTAGGCCATGTTCACATGGCGTAAGAAACCGGCCTTTCCGTGACCCGGCCAAGTCACGGAGCGGCCAGTCTCTGCAAAGATCATCCCGGCCGTTAATACAGTACCGGCTGGATTATCTTTATGGCCGTAGAGTTCGGATGCAGGCGCATTGGCGAGCGCCCGCATCAGAACTTCCCATAGCACACTGTGAAGCAAGCGGACGCAGCCACTCGCTCCACAGTGTGCACTGACATGGTTTCCTACTGACGCTATTCAATGAATAGTGGCCGCAGAAAAACTGACATGTCAGTTTTTGCGGCGCCGCTTGGGATCCTGTCCGGGAACGTCCCTACAGATTCATTTCCTCCTTGTTTTTGGGTTCATGCTACCTAGTTTCTTGATGCCTGCCAGACTAGGAAGACTGTGTTCTAATCATGCTGCATATTTTTTTGCTGTTATTGTTGTCATGCTGGATTCAGTTATAGCGTCAGGTAATGCTGCGTTTACACGGAACGATTATCGTGCGAATTCGCATGATAACAATCGAAATAGAACGATAATCGTTCCGTGTAAATGCAAAAAATTCGCAGATCGTTCCGTGTAAACAGTCATCGCAAAAGTCCGGACGCCTGCAGCCCGTTTGAAATTCCCGGCTACCCTCTTCAGCCAATCAATGCACGGCAGCACTGATTGGCTGAAGAGGAGCTTTTTGAAATTTCCGGCTCTCCTCTTCAGCCAATCAGCGCTGCCGTGCATTGATTGGCTTAAAAGGGGAGCCGGGAATTTCAAACGGCTCCTCTTCAGCCAATCAGTGCTCCTCTTCAGCACTGATTGGCTGTAGAGGAGCCGTTTGAAATTCCCGGCTCCCCACTTCAGCCAATCAATGCACTGAAGAGGGGAGCCGGGAATTTTGAACACCCGCTACGCCGAGCAGTAGGGACGATCGGAGCGGCGGCAGGGGGGGGGAATCGGAGCTGCGGGGGCGGCGATCGGGGCGGCGGGGGTGTCGATCGAGCCGACGCAGTGGGCTGCAGATGACCGTGGGTCCGGGCTGCGGGCGAGCGGGGGGCCGGGCTGCGGGCGGGCCGGGCTGCAGGCGGGCGATCTTAAAACGATCGCAAAACGATTTTTCCGTACGATATATCATACCGTCTAAACGATGATCGGTATGAAAAAATAGTTACTCCGACATTGTTAATCGTATGATCGGGCGAATTATTGTTCTGTGTAAACGCAACATAAGGTATTATTGTTAAAAAATGCAGTGTGTGTTAGCAACCTAACTTACACTTGATTTTGTCCATTATATATGACCACTGTTTGTAATTTTTTTTAGCGCTATTATTTTTGTGGACGTCCTTACTGGGTCCATCGTCTTTTGTGGCGCAGGAGTACAACACAGTTTTTTGCGCGTAAATTATGGAGGTAAGAATATTTTGTAAATGTTTGGCCTTGCAACTTTATTTTTATGAAAAACTTCTGCATGTAAGAATGTATGTATTTTTTTTCCAGCTCAACAAATAACACAAATGGCTGGGTTTGCAAAGGCCAAGTTTAGGATGGCAAATCATGGCTCAATTGTGTTAACACATGCAGGGCTGTGTGTTTGACACCTCCGGCTTGGAGTGTTGTCCTGATTTGTGTTTAATGTGTGTAATTATAGTTACCTTTGCCTTATCTGTCATCTTCTTTTACATTTAGGTTTCCAGTGAAATGTTTTGATTTTACACGGATGTCCATTGCCGCTTTTGACAACTTTCTTGACATCTTGAGACCTTCTCAGACCTTTCAAGATACATACATGAGACAGGCTATAACCCCTGAGGAGTATTTTCTGATCACATTGACGTACATTTATATTTTTTTTTATTTGTCTTAAGGTAGATATGTTAGCAAAGCATGTTTTGTAATTTTTTTTTCTTTTCAGATTCCTTACAACTGGAGAGTCTTTTTCCTCACTGCACTTCAAGTTTCTAATCTCAACCATTCCATTTTGCTGATTGTGAAACATAATGTACATGTGGTTTCATTTGGGAAAAGTTCTGTCCAATCTGGATGCCTGTTCATACTGTTAACACCTGTCAAAACCAAGTCATTTTTCAAACTGTATAGGTGCAGTATATGGTAAACAAATCCGTTTTCAGAAGCTGCCACATTATAGCTGTATGTATTTCAACTATTTCAACTAGAGATATTTCTCTTTTATTCTAATGGCTGCTACAGATGCCAGCTATAAGTTTAAGGTGGTTGATGTTGGTAGATATGGCAGCTCATCCGATTCAAGGGTGCTGAAGGCCTCCAAGATTGTCTGACAACTTTTCCTGAATCAGATATATTTGCCATCTCCTAGACCACTTCCAGGTACCAATGATCCTGTCTCAGTTGTTTTGGTGTCATATGAAGCATTTCCATTGTCAACAAACCTCTTGAGATGTTTTCCAAAGCGTCAATTAGATCCCTGGAAGATAATCTTTGCATCTTAGCTGTGCACAGAATGTTGTAGAGCATGCCTTTGGACTCATGGCCAATAGGTGAAGAGTTCTTCACACGGTTATAAACTTGCAGACAGTAGATTTAGTTGTCAAAGCTTGTTGTGCTCTTCACAACTATGTTCATGACTTTAATGTGGATGTGGAAGCAAAAATGGCAACTTTTGACACCTCAATCAAATGGGATACAGCCAGGCCAAATTTAAGTGAATTACGTATGCGAGATCGCTTTGCTAATTATTTCATGACTCCCAAGAGTCTGTGTGATGGCAGTTGCCATGTATTTCTGGGAGTTCACAATAACCTTATTTATGTGTGTGTGTGTGTGTTTTTTTTTTTAATTAAATACAAAAAACACAAATGTTTACACCAAACATAAACTTCTATTTAAAGCATACAGTAGCAACATTATTGAACAATTTGCTCAAAATGAGCAACAAAAAAAACAACAACAACAAATGTAAATAATGCCATTAGCATCATGGCACAAAAATGTATGTCGGAAGACTATTGTCTTAACCCCTTAACGACATCGGGAGTAAGTATACGCCCCCGCAGGGTGGGCTTTAACGCAAACGGGCGTATACTTACGCCCGATGTTTCCCCAATCGCTGTGTGTTCACACACAGCGGTGGGGGAAGATGGCCTGCTATAATGTATAGCAGGCCATCTCTGCTCGTCGGCACGATCGCTGCTATATGCTGATCAATACAGATCAGCATATAGCAGCTAAAAACAGCTAAAAAATCAGTGACCCGGTGACCCGGAAAGCAATGGCGATTGGTGCTGTCCGAGATAGCACCAATCGCCATTAGTGTACTGGGGAAAGATGGTGCCGATGCCACCCCCAAGATCGCCGTGATAGCGCCATCATGGCGATCAAACTGTAAAAAAACAGAACAGGTCGGAACACCTTTTTGGCGTAGGGGCGTTTTCCCCCTATATCCTACCGCCACTGTCTGCTGATAAGTGCCGCACATAAGTGCGCCATTTATCAGCAGCTCCTTTCTTGGCGTAGGGATATTTTTTCTTACTGTCAAAAAAACATGTAAAAAACACTACACTACACCACACTACATGGAATAAAGTTTTACACTACACCACTACACATTTACATACCCCATATACTAATCCCCGTATAAAGATGGCCCGCAGGGTGTTTTCGGTGTCGGACGTATACGCTATTATTGCCTCCCAACACTGAAACAGCCAGTGAGGATGAATGGGGGGATCCTTCTTTCCTCCAATCATCCTCATCATCCTCATCATCCAGTGACGTGTCTGGGGGTAGCGTAGCGTACGCTGCCCCCCAGACACGTCTTTTCCGCCAGTACCGTCCCAATAAGAGATAACGGTATGGCGTGAAATTCTACAAACTCTTTGAGCGTACCTCAGGGTACATTTACAGATCCAGGGTACGTGCACATTGCAGAATGGCGAAGGATAACCCTTTATGCATTCCGCAGCTGGCACCTGCCGGTTGACTGATGGAGGCGCGCGTCTCCACCCGTGTTAAAGACTCCATTCTATGCACCAGCGGATTCCGTCGTCCGTCCAAAGAATGAACACGTTCATTCTTTGGACAGAGGGCAGAATCCGCCCATGCATATAATGGAGTGTGACACGAGCGGAGACGCGCGCCTCCATCGGTCCACCGGCGGGTGCAAGCGGAATGCACAAAGGGTTATCCTTCAACATTCCGCAGTATGCACGTACCCTTAGAGTGTATGAAGGAAGGGACACCCAAATCCAGCCCCCAGATGCCCCCCCCCCCATCCTCCAAGTTAGTGGGGAGATCGTTCGGGAACTGATCTTCCCACTGCTGGATAAAGGTTACCACCCGTATGGGGATAAATTTTATACCAGCACCCCCTCTTCCGGTCCCTCACTGCCCGAGCTACTGTAGCTTGCGGCACGATCCGAAAATATCAGAGGCAGTAATAGAGCCCTAATATTTAGCAGCCATGGAGCGGACCCAGCACTTCTAGATATGAAGGACCCCGTATCGCACCAGGGCAACATTCTCCAGGTGACGTCCCCCACACTGGAAAACAGGAGACCCCAGAAGAAGTGCAGAGTGTGGCGTAACAGGGGGATCAGGAAGGACACCATTTTCCAGTGTGACACCTGTCCTGATCCCCCCGGCCTTTGCATACTGGATCGCTTCAAGGCGCACCACACGTCATCGGAGTTCTACATTATCTAAATTCTTCCCCTTATTCCTATTTCAGGGGTCACGTTGATCCGGAGATTATTTTGATCGCCATTATGGAGTCAGGAAGGAATTTTTCCCCTGTGATGAGGCTACTGTCGTCTGCCTCACGAGGGTTTTTTGCCTTCCTCTGGATCAAAACAGGTTGAATTTGATGTACACCTGTCATTTTCAACCTTATAAACTAATAATTGGCCTAATACCCCCAAATAAATTAGAATTGTCCCTTTTCCCCAGCTAAATAGGTATGGCCGCCATTCCCATTAGAGGATACCATGATGCAATTACAAAGCCTCTGTGCGGCCAGGACAGTAGAAACCCCCTTCAAGTGACCCCATTCTGGAAACTACACCCCATACGGAATCTAACAAGGGGGGTAGCGGGGATATGGCCCCCTGGTGATGGCCACATTAGGGCCGTGAAAATGAAATGAATACCAGTGGGGTCCATATGCTCACTGTACCCCTTGTTGGAATCTTTATGGGGTGTAGATTCCATAATGGGGTCACTTGTGGGGGGTTTCTACTGTCCTGGCAGCACAGGAGCTTTTTAATTGCGACATGGCCTCCATCCTCCATTCCAGCCTCTAAATGGCGCTCTGTCCCTTTGGTGGCTTGCCCTGTGCCCATATGGCACATTATTATATTCACATGTGGGGTATTTTCGTACTCAGGGGAAATTACCCTACACGTTTTGTGTTCACTTTCTTTTTTAACCCCTTGTGGAAAAGGAAAAAATCAAGGCTAGACCAACATTTAGTGTAAAAAATGTTTAATTTTTACACTAAATCATTGATCTTTTCTTGATTTTTTCATTTTCACAAGGGGTTAAAAGATAAAAAAAACACTAAATGTGTAGAGCAATTTCCCCTAAGTACAGAAATACCCCACATGTGGACATAAAGCACCATGCGGTTGCAGGGTAAGCCTCCAAAGGGAAGGAGCGACATTTGGCTTTTTGAGGCTGGATTTGGCTGGAATGGATTTCGAGAGGCCATGTTGCATTTAAAAGGCCCCTGTGTTGCCAAGACAGTTGAACCCCCCCACAATTAACCCCATTATGGAAACGACACCCCTCAGGGAATGTAACAAGGGGTGTAGTGAGCATATTGACCCCACTGGTGACGGGCACAAATGTGGAACAATATGGCGTGAAAATGAAATATTACATTTTTTACACTATAATGTTGGTTTAGCCTTAAATTTTTCATTTTCACAAGGGGTTAAGAGAGAAAAAAAACACACAAAATGTGTAGAGCAATTCCCCCTGAGTCCGTAAATACCCCACATGTGGACATAAAGTGCCATGTGGGCGCAGGGCAAGCCTCCGAAGGGAAGGAGCGCCATTTGGATTTTGCAGGCTGGATGTGGCCAGAATGGATGATGAACGCCATGTCGCATTTACAGAGCCCTCGTCCTGCCAAAACACTGGAAACCCCCCACAAGTGACCCCATTCTGGAAACTACACTAAAGGAATCTAACAAGGGGTGCAGTGAGGATATGGACCCCTTGATGACGGCCATATTTGTGCCGTGAAAGTGAAAAAATGAATTTTTTCCCTTTCACATCACATTGTTCCACATTTGTGCCCGTCACCAGTGGGGTCCATATGCTTACTGAACCCCTTGTTAGATTCCTTGAGGGTTGTAGTTTCCAAAATGGGGTAACTTTTGGGGGGTTTCCAGTGTTTTGGCAGCACAAGGGCTCTGTAAATGCAACATGACCCTTGAAATCCATTCCAGTAAAATCCAGCTTGCAAAGGCCAATTGGCACTCCTTTCCTTTGGAGGCTCATCCTGCGCCTGCTTGGCACTTTATGTCCACATGTGGGGTATTTCTGTACTCGGGAGAAATTGCGCTACATGTTTGGTGTTTTTTTTTTTCTTTTATTCCCTTGTAAAAATGAAAAATGAAGGCTAGAACATCATTTTAGTGTAAAAAATAGAATTTTTCCTTTTTTACACCACATTGTTCTGAAAATCTGCGAAGCACCTGTGGGGTCCAAATGCTCACCGCACCCCTTGTTACATTTTTGAGGGGTGCAGTTTTCCAAATGGTGTCCCTTAAGGGGTGTTTTTTAGGTTTTGGCACCCCAGAGCCTCTGCCAACCTGAAGTGGTACGGTCAAAAATGACCAAATATAACGGAGGCGTTGAAATTCACTAGGTGCTCCTTTATATCTGAGGCTTGTGGTTGCGTCAAATAGCACAATAGGGCCACATATGGGGTATTTCTATAAACTGCAGAAATGGGTAAATAAATATTGGGGTGCATTTCTCTGGTAATAGGTTTATCATTATGAAAGATATTGGATTACAATAAAATCTCTGCACAGAAAATAAAAATTTTCTAATTTCTTACACACTTCACTTTTATTTCTGTGACTCCCCTAAAGAGTTAAAAAACTTTCTGGATGTGCTTTTGCAGAGTTTGGGGGCAGCAGTTTCTGAAATGGGGTGCTTTGTGGGGCTTACTAACATACAGGCCCCTCAAATACACTTTGAACATGAACAGGTCCCTTAAAATATGTGATTTTGAAATTTTACAGAAAATTTGGAAAATTGCTGCTAATGTTTTAAGCTTCCTATTGTCTAAAAAAAATTAAATATAGTTTAATAAATGCCGCCAACATAAAGTAGACATGTTGCTAATGCTATTTAATATATAATTTATGTGGCATAACCATTTTCTGTATAAGCAGAAAGGTTTCAAAGTTGGAAAAATGCATTTTTTCAAAATTTTTCACGTTATTTTGGTGTTTTTCATAAAGATTTGTTATGAGTATCGACTCCATTTTACCAGAAATGTAAAGTACAATATGTCACGAGAAAACAATCTCAGAATCAGCCGGATAGGTAAAAGCATCCCGAAGTTATTAATGAATAAAGTGACACTGGTCATATTCATAAAATTTGTCTCTTTCCTTAAGGCCATTTCAGGCTCTGTCCTTAAGGGGTTAACATCCACATGTAAAAGCTCATGAGTTTATTAAACTCACAACAAAACGTTCATACAAAGGGACCGTAAGGATGTAGTAAAGTTGTGTGAATACGAATCCTCACTTGGAGGCTGATGATCATGATGTTGGGTGTTCCAAGGCGGCATTGTGTTCTCCCCTCTTACATCATGCTAGTGTTGGGTGCCAGACCACACATGGTTGTAATTTGAGCCACTGAAGTAATATTGGATACTCTCATAGACTTTGTTTTCCACATTGGGAATGGAGCCGGACCGAAGAAGGACAGTGATATGATTTTGGACAGATATGTTTCGTATAACATCTTCTATTGTTCTTGCAAAATAACCACAGCCATCCTCTGATGTTTACCTTTGTACAAGGGCAAAAAGCTCATTATTTACCTCCACTTCTTGCCGTTGTTGCCAGTGGAAGGTTGCTATAGACCGAGGATGAGGTGTGGCTGTGAGCAATAGTGTTGGTTGTGTGCTAACCTGAGCTGAGCTTGGCGCAGGACTAAAGAATGTTGTGTCAATGGTGTGCTTGGTGCTGAATCTTCAGGGCTAAACATAAGCTTCCCAGTGGTTGACATCTGTGTGGGCTCATCTTCATGCAAAGGAGGCGTGCTTTAGCCCACTAGAAACACACTGCCTTTGGCATCTGTGCTTTCTGTATCCACATCCAGATTCCATGAAGTCCTAAAAGAAAAGGAGAGTTTAAAACATTAAAACATACTGTGGGGCAATATTGTGTACATTTGAAGCAGCAATGAACACATGAAAGTAAGCGCAAATTATTTGCAGCAGGACGTGTTTCATTTTTAATAAATTGTCAAAGCATATGTCATTGTCATATGCTAAATAAACATTACCTGGTGCACCATGCTCCCTCTCAGTTTTACTATACCAATTGCCGTAATACCTCCAACCAGGCATCCTCTCTGGTCAAACAAATCTTGTAGTCTTCACTAGAGATTAGCAAACTTTTCAAAAGTTCGTTCCGACCAGACTTCCGGATTTTTTTGAAGAGTTTGGTTCCACTGAATTTCGGATTTCTTTGGATTTCATAGTTTAAAGCATCTATATGATACTGTGGTAGTGTATTTGGTTGAATTTAGGGCTCTACATGTCAGTAACATCATTATCTCTTTCAATTCTTTTTTTTTTAGACTTCAATATTCACCATTACAGGGTCTATGCAGGAATTTCACCATTACAGGGTCTATGCAGGTATGCACAAGGTACATATTTGTGCCTCAGGAAAACACCTATGTCATATACACTCTTGAAAGGGTCCAACTATAGTACTTGTATATCTGTATAGCACTTTTTTTTTAGAGTTTTATTCTACACACATGCACAAGGTACATATTTGTGCCTCAGGAAAACACCTATGTCATGTACACTCTTGCAAGGGTGACAGTATAGTACTTGGATATCTGTATAGCACGTTTTTGTTCTGTGCACCCTTTGCTCTCCTATGCCTTATCTATCTACCTATTTATCTTTCGCCCTCTCTATGTTTCTCTCTCAATCACTATATGATTCTCCTCTCCGCTTTTTTAATAATCTTTTTGTCTTTGCTTTTTTACAATATCTTCTCAGTACAGCAGCAGCAGCAGCGTTTTGTCACTGACGAGCTCTCTGCTAACAGTCTCCTTCCTCGCTCTGTGCAGACTGCGTTGTGCGGACATGTGACCGCTCCTCTTAAAGCAATACCGACGTCATTGTGGTGGGCTAGTGCAACATTCCTGCTGATTGGATGTGTTCCGGGCATCATGGGAAAGCGCTTTTCCCGCCTAGAACACTTCCTGCAAGAAAAAAAATAAATTTGGCGCGGACTTCCAAAAATCTGAATCCGACTGGACTCGGACTTTTGGAAAAATTCGAACCGGATCCCATACCGGCCGAATCGGTTCGCTCATCTCTAGTCTTCACCTGACATATCCCAGATGACCGGATGAGCCTCCACCTACAGTATAACAAGTCAGTATCACTGGAATTAAGTCCATTTGCTACATTAAACAAGGGCCACACAGAAATATTTGGCGCTTTTTTGACTCCCAGTGAAAGATTTCTTCCAATCTAAATATTTGATACACTTTTAGATTGGGTTCACACTACGTATATTTCAGTCATTACTGTGGTCCTCATATTGCAACCAAAACCAGGAGTGGATTAAAAACACAGAAAGGATCTGTTCACACAATGTTGAAATTGAGTGGATGGCCACCATATAACAGTAAATAACTGCCATTATTTCAATATAACAGCCGTTGTTTTAAAATAACAGCAAATATTTGCCATTAAATGGCGGCCATCCACTCAATTTCAACATTGTGTGAACAGAGCCTTTCTGTGTTTTCAATCCACTTCTGGTTTTGGTTGCAATATGAGAACCACAATACTGACTGAAATATATGTAGTGTGAACTCAGCCTAAGGATTCCAGGATTTAGGATTCAAATGTTTAGATCTATGGTTGAGAGCCAAAGTGTAGGTACCACTAGTCAAGCGGGTAAAAATAAATAAATAAATAAAACAAATCAACTGATGTCAAAAAGTTATACAAAATTGTAAATTATTTCTATTTAAAAAAAATAAAAACTTTCAGTACTTATCAGCTGCCATATGCCCTGCAGGTTGGTGTATTCTTTTCAGTCTTACACAGTGCTCTTTGCTGCCACCTATGTGACAGGTACTGTCCAGAGCAGTAACAATATTGTTAAATAAACACCTTTTTCATAGTCATCACAACATCCCATAGGTTAAAGAATAACTTATTTGCGAAACTATAATCTATATGCCTTGTATCAACATTGCTCATGCAAATGAAGCAAGCATGAATAGATTACTTGTCCCATTTAGGTGAAATTAAGTGTCTGGCTACATTTAATGTATGAGAAACCAGTCTCTTGTATTTTAATATTAACAGAACATATTTGGTTTCTCTTTCATTTACAATGAAACCTTTTTGCAGAATGGAAGACAGTTAATTTCTTGGCTCAAGACTTAAGGTAGAATTTACGTAGTATTTCCTCAACCTCACAGTTGTTAAATGGGGAAGCAGGGAATGGAGACTAATTCAATCCTCATAGCTCATGTAAAAATCTGTAACTTCCATGTTGATATGATTTACTTAGTGTCTTCCAGACTTGTACTGCCCAGAGGGACCTGATCTATAACCACAGAGGGAGGATGGAAAACTAGCTGAGATGCAAACCAATCTTCAAACTGACTGCTATAGTAATTTATTTAAATGCCCTTCTGAGTGACATTAGAACTCATACATCCTCCCACAAGAACACATATAAAGGCATGCACTTGTCATGAAACTCAAAGAAGGAGTTTAAAACAGATTATTTTATCCAACAACTTCGAAATTTAGACAGCGTGGAGTATAAGTCCTTTGTACAATACATCTAAGTACACCATAACATATGGCTTTTCAAACAGGTGGTGAAAAAACTATTTTACAATACTGGGTTATTTAGTAATGTTCTTTCTGTTGTGGTTCCCCATAGCCAGGAAAAGTGTTAAGTCACTGCAACCACAGAAGCCCCTGATAATAAGCATCAAATGTCTAGGCTTCTTAATGTGGTACTGGATATGAGTATGGTACCTGTGTGTGTGTCAGACCTCTAATGATACTGTTCCACGGGGTACATTACATCAAACACTGACACATGCTAATCATAAAATAATAAATCCTCTAAGGATGTTTAGTGTAGGAATATAGTCACTGCTATGTAAACTGAGAGTGTTAAGATTTATTAGCTCAGTATATTCCTTTTTTTTAGCTTTTGCTTCAACCAACCTATTCACACAGTGTGGTTGCTTTTCGTGACTGTTTAATAAGGGGATAGAATTGATTAATAAAATGTTTTCCATGGAAATGTTTTTACAAAAGGTAAGATTTGTTAAAGGACATTTACACGTTTATGTTAAATACCTGTAAATGTCCTACCACTCTCTATATACAGTAGTACTTGATATGAGAGAAAAAGACGACTTTAGGGTGATGTACCTACTGCTATAGGGTTTGTTCTCTTTTCTCTGTCCTTAGTTCTTCATTTCCAACCAGCATCTTGCATAGGAAGGTTGAACATTACTGATTGTTTTTCATGGACAACAAAACAGTTTTTACAACCTCCTCATGCGAGTGAACAGGTTTGGTTTAAAATATGCAAAAAGTTTGGTTTAAAGCAATTTTATGTTACATATATAGTTACATAGTAACTATATATGTAACATGTGTATATATGTAACTATATATGTAACATGTATATATATATAAATGTATGTTGGCCAAACCTGCTAAAATATCATATGCCGTATGGCCGAAAAGAGAAGGTGGAAGGATCAGATGACCCCAGGACAGCCTATAATGCTTTGCAAACACCTATCCCACCCAATCAGGAGGGTGCATAAGGGCCCTTTCACACGGGAACATTATTGCGCGGAAAATTGTTATATCATTCGAATTTAAAGGATCCAGCTTTTATTTGTAGTATACTTGTTGTTTTGAAAAAGCAATGCACATAAAGTTTTGTGTCACTTTTTTACACTTTCTAGGATACCAATCCCAAAAGAGATAATTTTTGACAACTTTTAAAATGCCAGTGCTTTGTCACTTTTCAGTCAAAAAACTTGTTGCTATCCACCCCTTATCATTAGATTGCATGTACTGATCTATGCTATGCCACAGCATAGCATATATCAGTGTTATCGGCTAGGGATGGTCCGAACCTGCCGAGGTTCGCCTTTGTACGAACCCGGACTCTCGGCAATGATTCCCGCTGTCTTAAACCTCTGTGGAGATGGTGGATACAGCGGGAGGACCGCCTGGAAAACTGGGATACAGCCACAGCCGTAGGCTGTATCCCAGTTTTCCAGGGGGTCCTCCTGTTTTATCCACCCTCTCCACGGAGGTTTAAGACAGAGGGAATCATTGCCTAGAGTCTGGGTTCGTATGAACACAAACATCGGCAGGTTCGGACCATCCCTATTATCGGTGATCTATGCATAGACCCTGCCTGAGAGCAGACTCTATGTATAGAATGCTGAACCGACAGGACAGAGGTAAGAGGCTTACCCCTGCTGTGTCGGTACATGCGATCAGTCACTACGATCAGATGCTTGTTCTGTCACTGAGTACCTTAAACGCTGCGTTCACTATTGATCGCAGAGTTTAAGGGGCAATGAGACACAGCTGCGGCATCGCAGCTGCCTCTCATTACTCTCAGCTTCCCAGACACTGATGTGTGCGGGACTGCTCTCACTGCAGCAGTCCTGCACACATTAAACCCCTTCAGTGTCAGGAACGTACCTATACGTTCCTGCTGCACTTGGTGTGTGCAGCAGGAACGTATATCTATGTATTGCTGGCGTGAAGGGGTTAAAGGGGCCTTGTGTTGTCTTGTTTTTTGAATGTCTTATTAAGATTATATTTGTTTTACAAAAGATTTGAGAATTAAAGGTTTTAGAAAAGCATCCCAGCGATGTCTAGGAACATGTCATTCTGTTTGGAAATTTGGGGAAATTCTTCTAAAAGGGTTCTTCCAGTCAATAACATCATTCACCTTGCTTTAATCTAATAATGACCAAACCTTTAAGAAGGTTCCCAGAGGATGCCCCATCCACAAACTATACTTTACAATTTACAGTGGGCTTTTTGTCATTAATTAAGTACTGGCTATAAAAGCATATTGTATCAGCATTTTTATTTTAATGACACTTCAAAAGATATTACCGGTGGTTAATTAGAATCTTCATAGAAGTGAAATAGTTCTGTCAGTTATTATAGCAGTGATTTAAAATGCATTCTGTTAATGTGTTTCCCCCCATCTGACAAAGGTATTCCATATCCAATGGAGTGACAGGTCACACCTGAACAACACCACTGCATTTAATTTGTAAGGAAGTTGCCAGAAACAGCAGAAAACTGAACTTTTCATGGCTGCCATTGAGAATTGCCATTGGAGCATGCATGATCCACAGCTCTATTTTAACGGCAGACCAGAGGGTACATTTATAAAGACTGACATATGAGTACACCAGTCTTGAATAAAGCTTTGTCCCCGTTTCCCCGATTTAATAAGAGGCTTACACTAGCGGGTGTTGCGGCTGGTATATGCTAGGGAGAAGGCAAGAATCTTCACCTTCTCCCTGACATACACAAAGGGCACATAATAACTAGAGATGAACAAACCAAATCTTCCAAAGGTTTGTTATGAACTTTGCAAAAAGTTTGGTACTGCACCAAAACAAACTTTTTGAAAAGTTCAGAACGAGTTTGTAAAGATGACGGCCACACACTTAAATAAACATAAATAACTAAAAATGAAAAAAAAATGGTTTCCTTGCTCCCTTTTTATCCTACTATCAGTCTCTGGTGTCTCCAGCAGCCTCAAGCTCACTCAGCCAATCACTGACAGCCCTGCTGCCAGTGATTGGCTGAGCGGGCTGTCACTCATCAATCAGTGGCCATAACGCTGTCCCGTCTCAGTCAGTCAGTGAATGGCTCAGTGGGCTGTCACTTCTGAGATGAGATTGTCAGCATGCTCAGCCAATCACTGGCAGCAGCGTTCTTCGGTCTCAGTCAATAATTGGCTGAGCAGACTGGAGGTGGCTTGGGGTGAGGATATCGGAGACGGAGATGAAATGTTTACCACATGCCGAATGGCCACTGAAACCTGTAATAAATTTTAGTGGCACAGTATTATTTGTCTCCAATCCTGTGCAGGTATCATCTGATCTTGCTAATAGGGTAAACTCCTAAGTGATTCCTTCTTTCACTCTGGCAATAAGAAAAATACTGATGATGAGGACAGCTCCCATGCTGGACATTGGTCTGCTATGACCTTCCCAGGCATGTACCATAACCCTGCATCTTAACCCTTTTAAGACCAGAGAAAGTTGTTGTTTTTATTTTTTTATTTCTTTCCCCCTGATTATTAAGAATAAATACAGTAACATCATGGTAATTAATAACACACTCTGTTACTCCTTATTACCACTTAGCCCTGGGTTATATATACAAAAATTCAAGCTGAGCAGTGTGCAGCATTTCCAACTATATTAATGTAAATGCAGCTAAATTTATAAAACCAATAGAACAGGCAGCTTACACAAATACAATATATATTAAATATTCTCCTTTTTAACATTTCTAAAAAAGTCACTGCTACTACAAGTTTATCCTATTTAAACTGAGTCTCAAAGGTTGTGCTTCTTGAACCTCTTACAGATCATTTACAGCGGTAATAGAAGCATCCCACATTTTTCATTGAATTTATGTAAGCATAAATCACCTCTCCCTTTCCGAAAGTGGCCTTTTCTTATTTATGTCTATATAAACAGATCCATAAAACTGCCTTCAGTGATGATTCACAAATATTTAATATATACATAATGGAGATAAAGAGAACATTTGTATATACATTTTCGTGTGTATAATGTGCATACATTTTACTAGCAAATTATTAGTGAAACATTATATTGAAAGTCATCTTATCAATTGTTTACATGACAGAAATGAAATGTTGGAGGCATTTATTCATAAAAAAAAAGCATTAAAGCACTTCCTAAGAAGTCTTGTAAAGTTCCCTGAGTCGGCCCATGACCCATCATATAGGTGGACAGTAACCTATAGATGTTTATCACCGGGTCTTCTATCTTAGCACCTTTGCCACTTGCACTTAATCAGCTTGGTCTTGATAATTTTTTTTTTTTTTACCTTGGAATGTAAAAGGACGCCAGTTTGTCTGTATATTTCCCTGACACTTCAGCAGACTAAATAAGCAGAGCAGAGAGTAAGGAGCAGAACATTGGAGGTCATGTATGAAAAGAGTTAAAAGGGGGGGCGTGGCTAGCAACGCATGGCGGCGGACGCTTAGTCTAGGAGCTCCGCTTTCAATACCGGCCACCAGCGGCTCACAACGGCTATTCGCCCTGACAAAGCCTCGTCAGCTCACCCGTACCTCGCCCTGACGAGTAAGCCCGACCTGTATGAGGACCAGAAGGAAGCAGAAGAGCCCCATGAAGCTCACCCACTTCTTCCCGGTGGCGGCTGGATCCCAAGATGGCGTGGCGGGCCTCTCTTCCTCTCAGCCTAGTGCTTGCAGGCACCCTGCGTCCCTTTCTCCCGCTTCGGGCAGTTCCTCTTTAGCCTCAGCATCTTCACCGGCAGAGAGTGGAACTTCTCCTCGGCTGACCGCTACTGAGACTGGTCATCACCCTGCTCCTCCCTCACAGGGTAAGCGCGGCCATACTTCTTCCCGGGCGTTGGCGCTGTTTCACCTCGCTGCAGAGGACATGCTGTCCCCACACCGCTCCCCTGTGCAGGCTGCCCCGGTCACAGAGCCTATGATGAGAGCCATGATGGCTGACCTTAAAGCCTCTCTCCATGCAGAAATTCACTCTGCAATCACCGTCATGCAAAAAGAAATCTCTTCCTTGGGGGGCCGTACTGCCCATATTGAAGAGAAAATGGCGGAATTCACTACCTCCCATAATCTGGTGGTGGACACTACTAATGTAATGGAAGATGACATCGCCGCGCTGCAACTCAAAATTGCTGATATAGAAGACCGGTCACGGCGCAACAACCTGCGCTTCAGGGGTATTCCTGAATCGGTGAAGCAGGAGGAGTTGTACGAATTCCTCACTGATTACTTCGTTGCGCTAATGCCCCAAGCTGACTCCTTGGACCTCCGTATAGATCGGGCACACAGGCTCCCTCAGCCTAAAAATCTTGCTGTGAGTACACCGAGAGACACTATAGCGTGGATCCATTTTTTCCGCACAAAAGAACAGCTAATGGAGGCAGCTAGACGTAATCCAGACCTGCCAGAACCTTTTAAAGACATTCTGATATTCACGGATCTGTCTGCTGCAACGCTTGCTAGAAGATGGTAGTTTGCAGTGGGCACTAAGATTCTCAGAGATAATGCCATTGCGTACAAGTGGGGCTTCCCGGTGAAGCTTATCATCACATACAAGGGTTCCAAGCACGTCGCAGAAGATGCAGCGATTCCACATGCCACTGAAAGGGGTTCCAGGATCCAAGAAGAGTGGACCACTGTCACCAGAAAGCGGCGCACCGCCAAATGAACTCCCAACAGTGGCCTACTGATACCTTCTACAGTGCCTTTCTCCTACAACTATTCTTGAGAGGTCCAGGTGCAATACTTTTGCTCATCGTTTTTGTTTCCTTGCATCTGGATGTCGGGGTTCTGTATTGTCCATTACTGGCCATCTCACATGGTTTGTATGATGTTCTGTGAGTTGCTCTTTTCTCCCCCCATGTACGTTTACGTACACTATTTTCAACATAACCCACTGAACATTGTTCTGGGTATCCACCTGGACTTGTTGTTGTTTGTTTTAATTATGTTTGTTATGTTTGCTAGTGTCCGGTCTGTCTTACTCTCACTTACAGTTTATGCTGAATGTTCCCCATTTTGCATGTTTATCGGTACTTGTGGGGCTTAGCCCTTGTGTGCGCCGGCCTCCAGCATCCACTTCCACCCCTCCCAATGGGAATTAAAATTCTATCTATTAATGCTAAGGGATTAAACTCCCCCTTTAAAAGATCAATGCTATGGAATGAAGAGCGTGTTTCCAAAGTAGATGTACTATGTGTGCAAGAAACACACTTATTGGAGTCAGATGTTCATAGGCTTAAACATAAGAACTTCCCCAATATATTTTTGGCTCCAGCCCCTGACAAACGTGGGGGAGTAGCAATAGCTATCCGCGACACGGTCGCCTTTGCCCCCAAGCGGGTGGAGGTGGATGCTGGGGGTAGGTTCCTTGTTCTGGTGTGCTCCCTAAACAATGTGGATTATACCCTGACGGTCCTGTATGCCCCCAACAGGAAACAATGCGCCTTTCTGCACACCACACTCAGGAAGGCAGCTGACTGGGTACAGGGTGCACATATTGTCATAGGGGACCTTAACTGTGCGCTTTGGCCATCCATGGAGTCTACGTCCACAGCCTCTGTGGCTGAACCTACCAAAGCGTACTCTCTTATATCCAGGGCCGGGCTGTATGATGCGTGGAGAGTGTGGCATCCGACAGAAAGAGATTTTTCATTTTATTCCGCCCCACATAAAATCTACACCCGAATTGACTATATTCTAGTGGATAAAAATACCCTGCCCCTAGTTGACCATACTGAGATCAAAACAATCACATGGTCGGACCACGCCCCAATTACATTAACGCTGAGAGAATCTTATACTCATCACCCCAACTCTGTTTGGAGGTTGAATAATTACATTTTATAACACCCTGAGTACCAGAAGCCTACGGCTACCCAAATTCGGGATTTCTTTCTGTCGAATGACACGGGGGACACATCTACCAGCACGCTTTGGTGTGCTTTTAAAGCTACTGTTAGGGGTCACTTTATTAGTCAGACTGCTTACGATAGGAAACATAGACTGCAGCTCCAACTGTCCCTACAGAGCGACTTAGCCAAACTACACCGACTTAATAAGGCATCCTTCACCACCAGCTATATCCAAAATTCAAGCACAACTACATGCCCTGAATCTATCTGCTCGAACGCCTTCTCTGATCCTCTCTTTGGATGCGGAGAAGGCGTTCGACCGAGTGCATTGGGGGTACCTCCGAGCAGTCTTGGAGTGCTTTGGCATCCCCCCTAGGCTGATTATGGCTATTATGGCCTTATACACTTCCGCTATGGCACGAGTATTGAATGCTTGCTCCCTCTCTGCCCCCTTCCATATCACCAATGGCACCCATCAGGGGTGTCCCCTGTCCCCCCTGATTTTTTGCCTTAGTGATGGAACCCTTCGCCCAACATGTCCGGTTATCCACTGACCTTAAGGGTATAACGCTGGATGGACTTGACCACCGCATAGGCTTATTTGCGGATGACGTGATCATTTCCATCACTGACCCCCATAGGTCTCTTTCTGCCACTATGAATATTATAAACAGGTTTAGTGCGGTGAGTTATTATAAGCTCAACGTCACTAAGTCAATTATTTTGGATATGAATATTACTCCTGCATCTAAACAAGACCTCATGCAACAGTTCCCCTTTCAATGGTCAGAGAGTGACATTACATACTTGGGAGTGCTGCGAACCAAATCTCCTAATAAACTCATTTCCCTCAACTGCACAGCTCTAATATCCCAACTTAACTCTGATATAATTTCCTATTCTTCACTGCCCATATCGTGGGTTGGCCGCATCGCTACGGTCAAAATTATGCTGCTCCCTAAAATACTGTACCTCTTCCGCAACTTGCCTGTAGTGATCCCTCTCCCTATTATTCGCAAGTTGCAAAGCACACTTATGAAATTTATATGGCAGGGCACTAGACCCAGAGTGGCGGCCAAAGTGCTTTTCACCCCTGCTCATGTGGTGGAATAGCAACCCCTCATCAGCTAAATGGGTGGATATGGAGGCACGCTCTGTTGGGGTGTCCTCCATGTCCGACTGGCTATGGGCCATACGCATCTCTCCCCCCACTCACCTGCCCTTTACCCCTCCTGTTAAGGCGGGAATAAAACTGTGGTCCATGGAGATGCCTACTAAACACCTCTGCCCAGCTCGGCTTAAAAATATACCCCTAGCAGCCGTCCAAATATCCCTGGGAGGGGTTGACCTTGGGCCTTGGATTGAAGCAGGCATACGCGTAGTTGGCGACATGGCGATTGGGGCTAACTTAATGCAGTTTAAGGATATAGCTGACAAATAGAACCTTAACAACCGCTAATTTTATAAATACCTCCAAATACGCCATCTTGTCTCCTCCCTAAAATGGCCATGGGACGCACCACAGACATTGTATAAACGGTTCTTTCTCAATCCTATTAATAAGTCAAAGGGCATCTCAGCAGCATATACTAATATTATGTCTACGTCCTGCCCTACCACTTACCCTTTTCAATCCAGATGGGAATTGGACCTCGGTCGATCCTTCACTGCTGAGCAATGGGCTTTTGTTTTCCACTTACCATATAGAGTATCCAAGTTAACCTACATCAGGGTACCTTTTATTAGGATTGACTTTTGTTTAATACAATAGGGGACTTATCCGGACCGTATGTTGGTTTATTGTTATGATCTTCTTGTTATGTCTCTGCCGTTTGGCAGTGTATTCCCTATGCCCTCTTTCCTCCCCCACCCTCAACCCCCCACCCGGATCGTATACGGCGCCGTGAAAAATTAACAAGACCATTGTTTGAGGGCGGAAATGTTGAAACTCACGGCCGTGGATGTCCATGCGGTCCCGTACAAAGTACTTATTTCAGCCAAATTGAACTTGATTTTTCGATCCAAAAGGTTCTGTGTGGTTTACGGGGCTGGGCGAAGATTTCCAAGTAAATGACCTGCCTCAGATGGCTTCAAAACAAGCTAGGGAAGCATAACTGTACTACGGGCGTACGCATCCGGCCACATGTCGATTTTTCGCACGCCCGTAGTTTCAGCCGCACATGTACGGCAGCGTAAGACCTGTGAATATAGCTTGGGGCTGCGTTTACACTACGTATACTTCAGTCAGTATTGTGGTCCTCATTGCAACCAAAACCAGGAGTGGATTAAAAACACAGAAAGGATCTGTTCATACAATGTTGAAATTGAGTGGATGGCCGCCATATAACAGTAAATAACTGCCATTATTTCAATACAACAGCCGTTGTTTTAAAATAACAGCAAATATTTGCCATTAAATGGCGGCCATCCACTCAATTTCAACATTGTGTGAACAGAGCCTTTCTGTGTTTTTAATCCACTCATGGTTTTGGTTGCAATATGAGGACCACAATACTGACTGAAATATACGTAGTGTGAACCCAGCTACAGTAGGAATAAACAATGTGTTTGAGAACTTTATGTACCCTATTTCAGAAACAATAATACAAAAATTTAGTGTCCACTCTTGTTTATTAACCGCTTCTATCTTTTTATCTAAATGTCAAAAATCCTGTGATTATTTATATGTTTAATGCTCTAAATTCCCAGACATGAAATATATCCTCCTTAGACAAGAGCAAGCTTAGAGGCTTATCACATATTGTTTATACATCAAATGTAATAAAGTAGTATGTAGAAAGATCCTATAATCCCACTAGTGGTGGCTGCTGCAAGCCATAATATAAAAAAATATTATAAAAAATGTTTTATGTTATTTTTAATTGCACTCAAAAAGTGCTTATGGTGGATTGGCTGCTCCGAGACACCAAAGGGATGCCTTTGGGGGGGCCAACTGACAAGTGAGCAAGAAGAGATTAGTGTTACTATTGAACTCACTTGCTCCAGTAAGTAACAAAAGAAGAAGATTGTTTCCCCTGCTAGGTAGGTCCTCCTAGCACAGGGGTACTCAACAACTTTTATCGAAGGTCCACTTGCCGGGGTCTATTGTCAGGTGAAGGTCCGAGCTGAACATCAGTAGTAAACGTGTTGTTTTGTTAAAGTTTCAAAAACGTTGTTGAACTATTTACATACAGAATTGATGCTTACTAGTGGCAAAACTGACATTTTTTTCTCTATCACCAGCCCTTATATAGTGCCCTTGTGCTCTTCCTCAGTACTATATAGTCCCCCTGTGCGCGTCCCCAGTAGTATATAGCCCCCCCGTGTGCTCCCCCAGTAGTATATAGCTCCCATGTGTGCTCCCCCAGTAGTGTATAGCTGCGCACTTTGTGCTCCCCAGTAGTATATAGCCCCCCTGTGTGCTCCCCCTCCCATATAGCCCCCCCTGTGCACTCCCCCAGTAGTATATCGACCCCTGTGTGTTCCCCCATTTGTATAGAGATCTGCTGTGTGCTTTCCCATTTGTATAGAGACCCCCTGTGTGCTCCCCTGTTTGTATAGAGACCCCCTGTGTGCTCCCCATTTATAAAGACCTCTGCTGTGTGCTCCCCAGTAGTATTAGCCCCCTGTGCTCCCCCTCCCATATAGCATTAAAAAAAACACACCTATACTCACCTGGGTCTGGGCGTCTCCTCTTCTCTTCACTCTTGTGGCCACACTGCAGCAGTCACAAGAGGCCACTCTCCCCTTGTCCTGGTGCCGACGCAGTTGTGCAATGACGCAACACCAGAGAAAGAGAGCGGCCTCTTGTGACTGCTGCGGCCACAAGAGTGACTGACAGGGAGGGAATCAATAGCTTCCTCTCTGTCAATGCTGCTGCTGCACGGTAACTATGAGTGTTCGTTATGAGTGCTTATAGTTACTGTGCAAAGGGGAGCAGCGCAGCTCGGCCAGGGTCCGGAGAGCTGGCCTCCGTGGTCCACGTTCGGACTGCGGTCCACCAGTTGAGGACCCCTGTCCTAGCAGATAGCTTCCCAAGGAAATTTCCCTCATCAGATAGCCCCCTGCTGTAGATTGTCCCTCCCAGGTAACTTAACTTATTAGGTAGCACCTCCCCCCACAGATAGTTTCCCTCATTACGTAGGTCTTCCTATCAGGTAGTTTTCCCATTAGCAGAAAAAAAAGAATAAAATAAAAGACATACCTTCTTCCAAATCACTCACCACTGCCTTCTCTTTCATCTGCACTCTGGTGTGGGGTATGTGATGAGGGATTCCATTGTGCATGCTGGGATGCCCTTGCAGTTAAAAGCAATCATGCTCACTGCATGGGTTCCCCCACCCAGATTCTGGTAAGTTCCCCGCCTGTTGGTAGAAATGGCCCTGAGTAGAATTCATGTTCGTACACACAAGTTGCAGCCTAACAGCTCCACAGCCCATCGAGGCAGTGAGCAATTGCAACTATGAGAAATACCTAGTACCTAGTTTTTTTTTTACACTACTGTAAATATCAGGTGGTAGGAAGGGCGGTGTAACCTTGATTGTGTATCAACAGTTGACAGTGCTAGTTCAGCTGCAATAGTTAAGTTCAGATGTGTGCAGTTTTGCTTTGCAGCTTACTTACACAGCAATAACAGTCACACCCCAAGATAGGAGGCAGAGTCTTTCAACCAGTTTCAGAATGCAAAATGCATGTTACTGTTGTTTTCCACCACTCTAGCACATCCGTGTTAAACCACTTGGCACAAAGAAGCCATATTCCAGGAGATTATTTCTCTGAACATGTTTGGTCATGAAACAACCAACTTGTTTCCTTTGCATAAGTCAGTCTCTGCTTTATATGTGGCCCTTTTGTGCTGTACTGGCTACACTGAGAAAGCAAATGTGCCCTGATTTCTACTGTCAATATGCAGGCTAGCAAAAGTGTCCTCCTAATTAGGTGATTACTCTTGACAACCTATGGTAGCCACATGAACCAATGAAACTTTACCAGGGGTGAGTAAAGCTCCAGCAGCGGCTTGCAAAGTGCAAATTAACATGGAAGACCCAGTCTAAAGCCCCTATTACATGGGTCTGACTGTGAGGAGCAAACAAGCGATGTCAGCTCTCGTTTCTTCCTCATTCCCCACTAGTTGCGGCTGCCATTACACGTGGCGGCAGTGAGTGGGTGAGAGCCGGGGGGGGGGAAGGGGAGCGGAGAGGTGTGGGGGAGGCTGCCTAGGTGATCGCTTGATCGTCTGGGCAACACATAGCATATAGCGGCAGTCTGCTGCAAACGCTCCTATTCCATGGAGTGACGGCAGCAGATAGCTGCTATATGAGTCGTTTGTTTGAAAGACAAACAACTACAACGATCATCCGACATCGTTCCTGTTGGCTGATCGTTGTGTTCTATTACACAGGACGATTATCGTCCGATATCGGCCGAATATGGCCGATAATTGTTCCGTAAAATAGGGCCTTAACACTTATCATTATGTCCATCTGTTTTAGGTGCAGTGCACAAAATATCATTGCAAAAAAATCTGCGGTAATATGCCAAATATCTGTATCAGTTTAAGGCCTCTAAGATTGAACCCACTGCAATAAATTACCCATAGTTACCTATAGAATTGCTGGAAAACAGGAAAACCAGCCATGTAGGCCACAATAACACACAATATCTTCATTGGGCAGAGAACAAACAAAAACATTTAGTGGAAACTTAAAACTATACAGCAGACCCTGGTGTACACTTACAGACTGTCTCAGGGAGCAGGCCTCCAAGACCCCACAAAATCATGCTCATGAGCTAGCAACTGACCCGCGGAGCTCCAGTAAGTAAAAACTATGTAAAGTTGTGAGCTGTAACCACAAAGTGTATTGCACCAAAGTGACTGTGAAGTAACTGGAAAAAAAAACATCCATAACTTTCTAGTAGGGTGCTAACTGATTTTTTACTGCTTTTGTATTCTCTGAGCTCCGTTTGTTCCTGGTGGTCAAGTGGTTGGCTTCATGATCACCTGGTTTTAACTGGACCCAGTACAGTTCCAACGGTGACAATAATCGATATAACATGTATTGCTACAGGGCATTTTGGTACACGTACCTGTCAAATAGAAAACAGCTTTGAATAAGTATAATTGAGATCAGGATATGGTTAGAGAAATATTACTACATTCTATGTTAGACGTCAGGGAATACCGCTATGTAGTAGGGAGGAAATAGAAATTATCAGGGGGTATGTCACACTCACCTATAATAACCTTTCATATTCTAAATTGTAGAAGCTTTGAGCTATATAGAAAATCAGTCTTGTAGCCCACAGTAAGAATAAATACCTGCAACGTGGAAATAAAGAGGGTTAAGGCATGGAAAATCTGAGGCATGGAAGACAGAAACTCAAACTGTTGTACATTAACATTATATAGCAGTAATTTTTGCTATGTTTTAATAGTACTAAGTTTGTATACTAACAATGTATAGAGAATATTTACCTTAGATGGCTTTAAACCAATAAATAAAGTCGATAATTTTTTAATATATATTTTGGAATGTTTTAAGGGCAATTAAAAAAAATAAATAAATCCATATAGCTCTGCTGTGGAAAGTTCAAGCCAGGCATGTCTGCCAATTTGTCTACTTAGGCATAAGGTCAAAATTATTAAAAGGCTTCATTTCTCTCTCAGAATCCTTCCTGTCTTGTCTGCTTCAGTGGAGCAGCCCTTGTAAAAATAAAATATAGAATGCACAGATGCAACCTTTCCAAAGACATCTCAGTAAACAATCTAAATTGTTAAATTCCTACAGTCATTTTATTAAGAGAGGAGGTTTTCATGATAACTGTTGCTGTCTGGAATACCAGATAAATTAATAGTGGTTAAGCCATTATCAGATTGTATATATATATATTTTTTTTTATTTATTTTTTTTGCATAAGACATGGTTCAGCATCTGCCTTGAGGAATAGGACAAGAGCTCAACCTAAAAGCATATCACAGTCTAAAGAAGGTTTTGTCACTAGAGTTTACCATCTTACAGAACTGTTAGTAAAAAATTCCACAGTGACCTTAATCTATACCAGAGGAGGTCACATCCTCCGTAAATGATACACTTCTTCCAGTGCTGCTAACAAAAAAACTAACACGAAAATTCCAAAAAGAGGGCAAAGCACTTAGGAATAAAACATAACTTTTAATTAAGTATTGATTAAAAACTTAAACAATGCCACAAGACCACATACATGGTCTACAATGCCGTCTTAGAAATGATTATGCGGTATGGGAGGGAACGAGATAGATAGCAGGGGACACAGAGGGACACAGTGCACACTGTCCACTCCTAATAAGTTAGATTCTGTCCCTGCCTTTTGGGGTGTCCCACCTCCTTAACCGGGTGGCCCCAACCACGGTGACGTTCCCTTCTCTATTCTAAGTGCAAAACAAATAACATACAAACATGAAGCTGTGACAATAAATGAACAACACACCACCAATTTGAACAAAATCCAACGCGTTTCACCTGTATAATACTAACAGGATCATCAGGGATACCAAGGTGCAAAAACATATAGATACATAGACGTAGTGAGATGAGCAATTATGCAAAACCACTTGCACTACCTCAGGTGGATTGCCAACCAATATGTACTGCCCAGATAGTACGCAATGATCCTCAACATCAATGACCAAAACAGCGCCCACTCAGTCCATCAAATCCTATGGTAGATTATAGTGGACAACACTGGGTACACTCTCACGGATAGTTAGAGTGAGAGAGACCAAGGCATAGAACAACTCCCCAACTCAGGCATAGGACAAAACAGGACCATATATATGTTATGGGGCTTCTACACATACAGGATGTATAACACTATAGCTCAGCGATATAGCAACACAACAAAAATGGCCATATAGCTAACAGAGATAAAGTGTGTAGCAAAATTGCTCAGGCTGATTGATCATGCTCTGACCATAGGATAACCAATGATACTTATCAGATGTGTCACAGAGATCCGTGTGGTATCATCCTGTAGGACCAACGTGTGGGCTTGTGGGGATCCATGCCACGATGTAGTGCTCAACGAAGGACTCACCTGCGTCTGCTCCCTTTTTATTTCCATATTCTCAACTGCAGACGCGCCAAACTTCCGGCATATGAAACGCTGCGTGCGTTCCACTAGACCCGGCACATGTCTAAGTGAGGGGTATGCGTCACTTCCGGTCTGTGGGACGCATTCATGCGCTCCACAGAGGATGTCATGTGATCACATCATGCGCTTCACAGGGTATGTTATGTAACCGGACCTATGCTCCTTGCATTCCAAAGGGTATGTTATGTGACCGGACCTATGATGCCTCGCCCGTCACTTCCGGTGTGTGGAACGCTATATGCGCTCCACAGGGTATGTCGTGTGATCCGACCTACGATGTCTCCTAATTGGGCCGGGTGGAGCGCAAACTGCGTTCCATCATGCGTCTAATTAACAATAGCTGAATAATGCCTGTTGTGATTTAATGCAGGCGCCTTCCCTTATATAAGTACACGCTGTACTGGATTGATGTATCCTATAGTAGAATTACTTTATCTAATAGATAGGAGGCAAGTAAAATACCACAGCTTAGGAGACCTTTCACCGGATCTATAACCAGACCATTACGTGGCCAAAAAAAAGAAAAAAGAGTTATCATGTCAATATTGGTAACCCCTCTCGAGTAAAAAGATATACACAGATAGCTGGATAGCCATATACATCGTGGACTACATTACGTACATCTAAGCAATAAGATAAAATAGATAGTATGAGATAGATCACTCTGCATAGTTTAGCAGGGTAAGCATATGAGGCTTCTCTTTGTAAAGTAAGAGTAAATTGTGGATTTAGGTTAGCATGGGACCAAACAAGCGTAGACCCCGGGTGGTACTACTCGAGGTTACTATAAGAATGCCACAAATGATAATGTTTCATTGAGGCCCAGAGGGTACACAGTACAAAGCCGATATATCCACTGGACCTCCTTCTGCTGGAGTCGTTTGTCTAGGTCTCCACCTCTAGGTGAGGGGAGTACTACCTCAATCACTTGGAATGTTAACGAAAATGGGGAGTCAGGATGGCAATCACGGATATGTTTTGCTACAGGTTTTTCCCGGGAGTGATGTACATCCCCTATATGCTCAAGTATGCGTCTTCTAAATTCCCTTTTGGTTTTTCCAACGTACTTGCGGTTACAGGGACAGGATGCCAAGTACACCACTCCCATAGTCTTGCAGTTCGCAAAAGTACGGTTGTGAAAGATATTATTGCCACTACTGTCAGAAAAAAGATCTGTTGTCCTGACATAGCGACAAGCCTTACACATACCACATTTAAATGTTCCCTTAGGTCTGTGTTCTTGTAGCCAGTTTGGGCTAGTAGACGGAGGCACAAAGTGGCTATGTGTAATGCGGTCGCCCAGGTTCCTACCCCTTCTGTAGGTTACCTGTGGGGCAGGATCCACCAGTTGACCCACTATGGGATCCGATGTAAGTATAGGCCAAAACCTGAAAATGATCTGACGGACTTCCTTAGAGGCAGTGTCAAAAGTTCCTATTATCCGCGATTTTGCCCCATCGGCCTCTCTTGTTCTGGGAGTCAACAGCTGATGTCTATCCTTAGACCTAGCATTTTGGTAGGCCTTTTTTAGTACGTTTTGGGGAAAACCTCTTTCACCAAAACGTTTCCGCAGTATGTCAGCTTCCACCCTGAAGCTGTCCTGGGTGGAACAATTCCTTTTGGCCCTTAGGTACTGCCCAGTGGGAATATCCCTTCTCAAGGCGAGGGGATGATGACTTTCCCACCTCAAGAGGGTATTCCCAGCTGTGAATTTTCGTGTTAGAACTGTTAGTAGCAATGATAGTGTAAGCAAACTACAAGCGATATATAATGTGAGGCAAATATAGTCATATGAAAGCTTTTAAGGGTTTTTTTTTACATATTGAAAAGGGTAATATCTCAATGCTGACAAGTGACTAAGTTGACTATGTAGACAAAAAAGGATGCCTAAAAATCTGATCAGACACTCTATCTAGAAATGGGCTTATTTACACCTTTGTTATTTTGCTGAAAGGTCAGTTTTAATCTAATACTTCTATTTGCAGTCTCAATAAGCAACCTGTCATAAATTTTATGTTTTAGATTCTACATGTTGCATCTTCAGGGATGAAACAAGTTTCTTAATACCAATGACCCTAAAGCTTATCATGGCTGTTGACAATTGGCTGTTGACAATTGTTTATTTTATTGGACACTTCCTTTAAACCCCCATCATTTGCCAGTACATGAATAATAATGTAAACGAGCGCTGATCTGCTAGATCAGCACTCGTTTACTGGGCCTATTTCACGGCCTGATGATCGTTTAGCCAGGACTGCAGGGACATCATTACCGATGTCCTTGTAGCCCTTGCAGCATACATTACCTAGCAGGGCTTCTCCTCCGCTCCGTCTTCATCTCGATCCCGCTTGCAGCATCAACTCCAGAGCGGCCTGACTGAGCTATCAGACCATTCAGCCAATCACTAGCCACGGCGGTCCTGGCCTGTGATTGGCTGAGCAGTCTGACAGCTCAGACAGGCGGCACCGAAGCTGAAGCTGCAAGCGGGACCGGGATGAAGACGGAGCAGAGGAGAAGCCCTTCTAGGTAATGTATGCTGCTTGAATGGGCGGTCGCCCGCCTCGCATCGCTATTCCACGCAGCGATGCGCGTTGAGTGACCAATGATTTTAGGTTTGGGCCTAAACGATCAGCCGATGACACGATCATCGGCTGATTGTTTCCTCTATTCCACCGAGCGATAATCGCTCTGTGGAATAGGCCTCTAACACCCCTGACTTACTGGTGCATCAAGGTGACTGATGGGCTCAGAGATTATGCCTATGTCCATCTTGGCCTCATTTACAAATTAAGAACCTTGGTTTTAGATTTGGTATTATATATAGCCCCAGACCCATTCTTCTTGGAGAGTTTGTGTAGCAGTAATTTTGGTAAGTTAACCCCATAGATGCCAAAGTCAGTCAGTGACTGATTGGCTGAGTGGACTATCACTCTTATCTTTGCCAATCAGTGACTGCCTGGGATGGGACATTGCCAAAATCTCTTGTCTGAAGAGTGACAGCACACTCGGCCATTTACTGGCCGCAGCTCTTTGCTATCTCAGTCACTTAATCTGCCTAAATTACAACTTCAAAAGACACAAGCTAGGCTAGGGGGGAGTAGGGGATTGCAGCGGACAGGTACATATTGATGAGTGAACAGCCGACTACATCACAGCAGCTAAATAATTGTTTAGCTGTTTTAGTGCGGTTTGTTAATATTCGGTTTGCAAGTTCACAAATTTTATGGCCAAAATTTGCAAACCGGGTGAACCAAATTTTGTAAAACTTCTCTCATCTCTAATGACAATAATAAACAACCTCCATGTTGTGGTGTCTTTAGGTGGAGTCTTTAAGTTAATACTAAACCAATATATAGTTATTTTGAAAGTGGTTGCAAGGGTGTTATTTAACTCCTTAAGGACATAGGGCGCCCAAGAAAAATCAGCAAGCGCCAGGACAGTCTCTTAAAAGTGTTTCAGCTGCGGGATCGGGCTACCAGCAGTGCAGAGCTTGCTCAGGAATTGCAGCAGGCAGGTGTGAGTGCATCTGCATGCACTGTGAGGCGGAGACTCTTGAAGCAAGGCCTGGTCTCAAGGAGGGCAGTAAAGAAGCCACTTCTCTCCAGAAAAAACATCAGGGACAGACTGATATTCTGCAAAAGGTACAGGGAGTGGACTGCTTAGGACTGGGGTAAAGTCATTTTCTCTGATGAATACCCTTTCCGATTGTTTGGGACATCTGGAAAACAGCTTATTCGGAGAAGACGAGGTGAGCACTACCACCAGTCTTGTCTCATGCCAACTGTAAAGCATCCTGAAATCATTTATGTGTGGGGTTGCTTTTCAGCCAAGGGAATCGGCTCTCTCACAGTCTTGCCTAAAAACACAGCCATGAATAAAGAATGGTACCAGAATGTCCTCCAAGAGCAACTTAGCCCAAATCTTAATCCTATTGAGAACTTGTGGTCAATCATCAAGAGACGAGTGGACAAACAAAAACCAACAAATTCTGACAAAATGCAAGCATTGATTGTGCAAGAATGGACTGCTATCAGTCAGGATTTGGTCCAGAAGTTGATTGAGAGCATGCCTGGGAGAATTCCAGAGGTCCTGAAGAAGAAGGGTCAACACTGCAAATATTGCCTTGCTGCATTAATTCATTCTGTCAATATAAGCTTTGGTTACTCATAATATGATTGCAATTATATTTCTGTATGTGATAAAAATATCTGACAAACACACATAAAAACCAGAGGGCAGCAGATCATGTAAAATATATTTGTGTCATTCTCAAAACTTTTGGTCATGACTTGTATGTGTGTATTTGTGTGTCTTTTCACTTTTTTAGGTACCTCTATAATACATTAAAGCACATAATTAGTGTTGTAATGTATTATAGAATGAATGAGCTGTCAGAAGCTGACAGATCATTTATTTGATCAGGTCTCTGATCCTGATCTGTCTCATCTATAGCAGCCCAGACGCATAAAGCAGCGTCTGGGTTGCTATGGTAACCCCTGGGAGCCGTGGGAACAACGTGTGTGTGTGTGTGTGTGTGTTCAATGACCAGGAGGTAATTAGCAGGTTGACTGCATGCATCTGCATATGTACTAAAGGAGGAAGTGTGACATTGTAAAAGGGTGGCTTGCAGCCGATTGCCCTAATGCAAGGGATTATGGATAACCCCTTGCACCAGGGCTTTTGATTTCATATAATGCAATGTGCGGGTTCCATCTTTACGAACTCGTACTGAACTTTTTAGAAAGTTTCGTTCGGTACCAAACAGAATTTTTTTGCAATGTTTAGAATGAATCTTGGTTCAGGAAGTTTGGTTCCCTCATCTCTATTCATAAGTTTATGTCAGTGAATGTGTGAAAATGAATGCATGTAACATGACTGTCACACAAAGGCAAATGCCCCTTTACGTTCCTTATTGGGCAATGGCAAACTCAGCCACTTGATTTGCCCCTAGTTTTAGTTACCTACTTGTTAATCAATCCAGTGTGTCCCTTCACTGTACTGCCTCAAAAAGGAAAAAAAAAATCATTGTGACTAGCTCTGATTCCAGCCAGGTGGTTAGTGGAAGAGGACTCCCTCAATGAGACTGTCAGCACCTCCAAGTATGCAATGTATGTTGAGGTCTCCATACATCTTGTTTAAAGCTGGGTTCACACACTGTATATTTCAGTCAGTATTGTGGTCCTCATATTGCAACCAAAACCAGGAGTGAACCCAGCCTCAAAGTGGACATAATTCGCTAGTTTTAGTGAGACCAAACAAATAAAAAAGTGAAAAATAAGGCCGTACTTTTACCACAGTGGAACAATGCCTGTTGTTCTATGGGATCTCGGACGGAGCGTACACACATCGTGTGCGCTCCGGCCGGGATCCCATACGCCGCCGCAAACAACTGACAGGTCAGTTTTCTGCAGGCCGGAATTCAGTGAATTCCGGCCACAGAAAGATCTTTCAGTTCACGCAGTGAAGCAAGCGGCTCCAACTGGGTTCACACACAGTATATTTCAGTCAGTATTGGGGTCTTCATATTGCAACCAAAACCAGGAGTGGATTGAAAACACAGAAAGGATCTGTTCACACAATGTTGAAATTGAGTGGATGGCCGCCATTTAATGGCAAATATTTGCTGTTATTTAAAAAAATGGCTGTTGTATTGAAATAGTGGTAGTTATTTACCATTATATGGCGGCCATTCACTCAATTTCAACATTGTGTGAACAGAGCCTTTCTGTGTTTTTAATCCACTCCTGGTTGAGGTTGCAAAACACTGACCAAATACTAAAATATACTGTGTGTGAACCCAGCCTTATTATGTATTTTAGACACTTTGCAGCAACTTTTACACACCTTTATAGTGGGTATGAAAAAAGGCATGTGGCCTAAATTGCACCCCAAAATTCACCTTAATCTGGTTGAAAATTCTGGCGGACATCAAGCCAAGTAGCAGGTGGTGTAAACTACGAGTAGACAGTCTTTTAGTGCGACAGATTTATCAAAAAGCCTGATATACAGTATTTGGCACAATTAAAGATTGTCTAGTCTAAGTTTGCACTTGGTTTTAGTGAATGTTAGCCAGTGTGTTTTTCTCCACTGGATTTAGTTTAACAAAATAGCTATTTTAACCAGTGAACTCCTGACGTATACCACCTTGAGGAAAGCCACTAATGGGGGTCCATGGATACATGGAATGCTAGGCACAGTGCAAAATCAGCATCAAAATTATGAACTTTTGTCAGCTCGTTCTTTTTTGTACTTTCCACAGAGTCTTGAAAACAATAAGGTCTGTCTTGTCACAGTATTAGTCTTGTGAATAATTGTTATTGTCCAAAAATACTAGTTGTTTCCTGCTCAGTCTTGTGTCTTTTGTTTTTGTATAACCAAGAAAAAGAAAGAATTACTTAGTGCTTTGTAATGAACACCAACGCATACAAAACACTTTTATCTAATGTTCAATTACCTTGAACTAAAATGCATAAAACATTTTTTTTATACTGAAGTTTCTGAAAGACTGTACACCAGTTTGGCAGACAAAAACAGTTAATAAAAGTTATGTCTACATGTAACTGTGCTTGAGGTGGGGCAATAAATTGTTTTCCTTTTAATTATAAATAAAACGTAAGTTTGGTTTTAGTTCATTGAGGCTTGCCCAGTTATTTTTCTAGTCAGTTGCAGAAGCATTTACTTTTAAGTCACAGTAAGCACATTTCCACAGTGCAGAGTCTAAACAGTTACATTTTAATACTGGATGGGATACATAAAAGTAGCCAGCAAAAATGTTTAGGATTGTTTCAATACCTCTGATCTCCATTAAATGTGTCCTGTATAACTTAAAAGGAAGTCGAGAGTCGCCTTAAAAAGACTAAAAATAGACAAGCCCCAGAGTCCAGATGGCATACCAGCCTTGAGTTCTTGAATGCTGTGCTAGACAGACCACTATTTCTAAGATGTTTCTCTCTGTCAGTTCATATGTGATGACGGTAAATAGATAACAGTATAAACATTATTAAACATTCGCATTGTGGCTGGAGTAGGCTAGAGAATCCTGTTGTTGGCCAAGATTTAAAACAAAAAGGAGGCCAATTCACAAGAACTCATGTGAATCTCAAGATGCCAAAGAAACAGATTATTCACTGATGGAATTCTCACTACTTTACTTTTATGGACTGTGTATGTCATGATAATAACAACACCTATGAAACAAAGTAGATTCTGACAACTCATCTGTAGTCAGAATCTGCATTCTTTTTTTCCTTTTCCCTCTGGTATAACTGATCAATTACCTGGAAAAATAGGTTTATATTGTTTGAGCACATTTTGCCCCTACATCTCCAATGGCCTGAAATGTTTTATTTTCAGGCTGACACAGTGATTTCTGCTGACAACTCTGTCCGAGACAGGAATTGTCCAGAGCAGGGGAGGTTTTCTATGGGGATTTGCTGCTGCTCTGGACAGTTCCTGTCTCGGACAGAGATGTCAGTACAGAGCATGGTGTCAGACTGAAAAGAAAACATTTCCTGCACAACACCCAGCAGCTGATAAGTATGGGAAGACTTGAGATTTTTAAATTGAAGTAAATTCCAAATCTATATAACTTTCTGACACCAGTTGTTTTGAAAGAAAAAAAATTTCCCTGAATAACCCCTTAAAAATTACAATCTGCCTCATATAAAATGATCATGGCAGAAGATGGTAGAGCACTCCGCTACTGGTTTCATACTCATCCCTGCAACCAAGTAAAACATATTTTGTCACATGAAACCGTACTGCACTCTGTAGAATTTTAAATGTGGAATTTGAAACCAACATGCCACATCTGAATGTGGACTTTGAGCACTTGAGAATTTGTTTGTGATTAGGATTATCCACAAACAGGGGGCATTTATGACCCCCCTATGTCTGCAGTTAGGTATGAAAGTGTTGCAGAACTAGCGTATATAGTTACTGAAATGTACTCCAGCTGAGGGCAGACATACATTTCCTAGTGAGACATGTGGGCCACCTGCTGCAGTGCCTGATTGTCTGGTGTGCACCTCTTAATGAGTCGGGAGAATGCTGAGGCCGCAGGATGTTATTAAGGATTGGCATGTGAAACATCGGGTTTAGTACACACCTACCTCCCTAAGTGTCAAAATTGTATGAAAAAAATGATTCAGGCCATCTTCACACACATTGGAGTTTCATTACAGCATTGTCACGATGCTGCAGTGTCTTCAAAAATATATTGCAGTACTGCAATTAAATGATGCAGTAAAGCAATCAAACGGCAACGTGTGAACACAGACCTATTGGTGTCAGGTTCCTGGCTTCCCCACTGAATAGCTGTTCAGTGTCTGCACTACATAGTGATCGGGGCAGTAAGTAGTTGTCTTCGTTTACTGGGTAGTGGCCGCACCTGGTTACTGCAGTTCAGTTCTCGTTCTCTTGAATAAGCTGAATTTACGAGTCACCACTGCTACACACTGAATGGGGCCAACCTTTTTCCTCAGCTTTGGAGATTTATAATACATTCACCCTTCCTTCACAGTGAAGTGACACATCCTTGGTTATTGGGAGGCACTTTCTTGTGGCTTCTGTAAATTCGCTCTCAAGCCTATATACTATTAAATGTAAGGGCTGAGCAAGCTGGAAGCCATGTGATGCGCTCCAGCCAATGAAAAGGCTGCTGGTGCGCATGTGCACCAGCAGCCTTTTCATCCCCATTCACTTTGCATGAAGACGCCGAGGAGGAAGAAGACCCGGACCGCCCCTCGGCTCTGACGTCGTCGTCACCAGATGCCGCCCCGGAGAAGAGGACCGTGACGATCGTAATAGGTAATGTATACATTCTTTAACTTCCGGGGTGGGGGGTCGGGGGTCCGAAAGTGGGGGAAGGGGGCCAGGCCGGGTATTTAACCACATTACAAAGTTATATAACTTTGTAATGTGTGTTAAATGAGCAAAAAAAAATTTTTGTGGGAGTTGTCCTTTAACAAATCAGTACTCAGAGTTTTGTATAAACTCTTAGATATTAGTGACAGAATAACTAATACATTGTTTTGTATACTTAACCTCCTTTATATTGGGCTGAGACCACTGTATAGAAAACAGATTAGAAGGTCCATCACAAGCTAGTGATCTTAAAAATAGAGCCCCTGTCTCTCATTTGAATGGAGCAGAGGGCAGTAGAGGTGCACCGCCACTCCATTCATTCCCTATAGGAGTAATATAAATAGCCAAATGCAATAATTGGCTGTGTTCTGGATCTCCTATATATAATGAATAGAGTGGTGGCATCAATGCACACCATACGACTTCATTAAGAGATTAATGGTGCGTTCACACCTACAGGATCTGCAGCTGATTTTCTGCAGCAGATTTCATTTAAATAACTGAACACAGCATCAAATCTGCTGCAGATCTGCTGCAGATCCTGTAGGTGTGAACGCACCCTAAGGGTGCGTTCACACCTACAGGATCTGCAGCAGATCTGCAGCAGATTTGATGCTGTGTTCAGTTATTTAAATGAAATCTGCTGCAGAAAATCAGCTGCAGATCCTGTAGGTGTGAACGCACCATAAAGGAGTTTTCTACGCAAAATGTACTGAAGAGCCATCCACAAGATAGTCACTGATCAATAGATACAACTGCTTTTTAGCACTGTTCACTGTGTAGTGTGGACACCAAACAGCTAACCAGCCAGGGTGTTGGCTGATGTATGTGACTAATTAATAAGTTTTAAAAATTTTCCAGCAGGCAGGGAGAAACATAATAAACAAGGGCTACTTCCATGTCCCCATGCCTCAGTAGTGATGTCTTACCACTCTGGGACTCTCGCCTGGCTCCTTTTTCAGTGACATCACTATTCGGCTGATGGACTGCCCACTCAGCCAGTCAGTGACTGGCATGGGACACCGCTGCAGTCACTGACTGGCTGAGCGGGCTATCCATCAGCTGGATATTTTTGTTGCAACATTGGAACTCGGAGGGAAAATGAGCTCCGGTGGGGGTCCGCGAGCCTGTGTTGTGGTTCTTCAGGGGTATGGGGAGGGGTAAATAGTGTAAGTAGTACTTATTTATTATGTTCCTCCTGCTCTAGCCTGCTGGAAAATTTTTATTTTCCACAGACTTTTCCTTTAACCTCCCTTGAGCCGTCTCTGTACTGCGTCACTCCCAGAAGCTATCAACAGCTGTGGATCGTGACTGATAGGCAGTATGGACCGAATGGACCGATAGTTAACCATTTAAATGCTGCTGTCAAAACTGACAGCAGCATTTAAATGACCATCACATGGCTAGATTGGCTCTCCGCAGTAAGATTGCAGGAAACTGATCCAATGTCAGTGCAGCTTAAAGCCTTTGCAAGCCTTGCAGGCTGCCTTACATTTGGTATTGATTCAGCCTGTCTGCAGTAGGCTGAAGCAATAGTGAAAAATAGATGTATTTTTTAATATATAAAATTCATGATCTCGCATGGTGAGCAGTGTAAGCACACAAATCCGTTGTTAAAAAGTGATATGCAGGTTAGGTATAAAGAGTACTGATTATTGCTCAAAAAATGAGCCCTCAAATAGCCCCATAGACCAAATAGAGCAATTGTTAACATATTTGTTAATTTTGAAAAAGTAAAAGTTTGTTAAAAGCAGTAAAATAAAAGTTACATAAATTGCCAATTGATGTCATCATACTCACTTGAGGAATGAAGATAACATGTCAGTTTTACCACATGACAAATGGTGTAAAGACAATTACCCCCCCCCCAAAAAAAAAAAAACACAAAACAAACAAACAAACAAAAAAACACTACAATTTAAAAAAAAATAGCTTTTAATTTCATCATTTTTTTGTTTCACTGCAAATTTTATGGAAAAATCAAAGGGGTATTCCAGTTAAATGATATTTCTTACAATTAACAAATAAAATACAAGTTTTATTACTTTGTAATTGTATGTTATTACCATAGGGTGACACATTACCTCCATACCCTCCTCTCCGAGCTCCTAAGCTCAAGCCCTTCACTAAACCAGGCCCGTTGTGTAACGTGTGTACAGAACGGGCCTGGGGCACATGCCGCAAAGACTACAGGGGAATGTAGTCTGACAGCTGCAAGTGTAAAGAGAAACTGGCATAAGCAACAGATGGAGGGAACTAAGGAAGACAAGAAGAAGAGGATCAGGGAGGAATGTATCTGCCACTTTTTAAACTTTTTTGTTACGTGGTGGGCTGGAATACCCCTTTAAGTGTGTCATTACATAGTTCAATTGGTGTTGCAAAAAATAGGGTGAAAGTAATGAAAGTGGTATGGACTTTTAAACACGAGAAGGAAAAAAACTAAAGTGCAAAATCTAAAATTGCCTCAGTCATTGAGGGGTTAAGATGCCTTTGTTGAGGTTGCCTCAGGGGGATAAGCCTGTGTAGATCCCAGTGGCTCAGAAGTATATGCAATGGTAGCACATAACAGAATATTAAAAGAGTCACCAAAGTATAATGAAATGCATATAATGCTTATTCAACTTATTGAGATTATAGTGTACAAAGGAAGAAATGAAGCATGAAGATGACATGACTGTATTCAATGCTCAGAGCACCCCATCCAGATACACATATGCTTCATTTACATATAATTCAATTAGTTTTACAATTTTTGTACTATGCGACATTCCTTTAGAACTTTTGATATTCCTTCAGTTAGTGAGCAATAAATAATATTATTCTTTTCATGACTTGTCCAAAAACCCCTCTGAGTCACCCTTTTCCTGAGCTTTGGAGATTTACAGTACATTCACCCTTTCTTCACAGTGATGTGACACATCCTTGGTTATTGGGAGGCTCTTTCTTGTGGCTTCTGCAACTCGCTCTTAAGTCCATTATCTTTTAAATGTAACAATATTTTATTACATCTGTAGTGCCGTAACTCATAGGTTGCTTTGTCAGTTATCTGACTGAGGGTCTATGAAATACCTTACTATACAGAGATTTACCTCAAACTGGGATCAAAGCACACACATGCTGCACAGTGATAAAATAACAAGTAACTTCAGTGTAGCAAAAAAAAAAAAAAAAAAAGTGTGAATACCAGCACTCCGAGGATGTGGCAGCTTAAACTATAATTTTTATTAGTCCAAGTTAAAAAACAGACAGACTGACCAATGCGTTTCACGCAGATGAGCTTAGTTATAGTGAAATCTGACCATGATTAAGCGCATCTGCATGAAATGCATTGGTTAGTCTGTTTGCACTGACGTTTTTTAACGTCGACTAATAAAAGTTACAGTATATTTTAAGCTGCCATTCCCTCAGAATTCTGGGACTCTTGCTTTTGAAGTGCCTGGCCAGCACCAAATGCCCTTGCCTTCTTCACATCAATAAATTTCGTTGATTGATCATGTCAGGTGATACACAAATAGAGGTTGCACCGGCACTACAAGATCACTTGCCACTCTACTGTGTCAGATATAAAATAGACTCACCTTTTGGTGATATTGGTGGTGCTCTGTTCAAAACAGCAGTCCATGAATACAATGTGTAGAAGAAGTAATAGAACGACACTTCACCTTAAAAACTTTATTTTCTTCAGACAGTACAAAGCAGAAACATCTGAGAAGCACTCACTCCCTGCCCACGCACGTTTCTCGCTGTCAAGCGCTTTCTCAAGGCATACAGAAATGCTGAACAGATCAGTGTATTACTTACATTGTTCTGTTTAGCCGTTCTTCTAATATGCAGGAGAATAGCACTCTTGCCACACCCCCTCTCCCAATCTCTCCAGCTGCTGATTGACAGTTGACTGCCTATTCATATTTTCTAGAACACCCTATGGCTGCAGTTAATTTCTTCAGCCGCCAGTACCCAAATGCCACGCTTCAGATTTGTTTATCTCTAGTTATAACACTGGGGGACAGGATAGCTGATAAATGTATGTAGTCGAAAATGTATAAAACAGTACTGAGGTACCTAAACAATAAGATGGTTTCATAACCATGCAAATTTTATATGCGGACCTACCTCTTCTCCAATCCTCTGCTGCTGTCATACTGAAGCTTCCTGATGATCTTCACTTTCCGGTACCCATCAGGACATACAGAAATTGATGAACGGCCTTTGCTAGGGATTACGATAGGGACCAAAAAAGTAAAGATCTGCGTTTAATCCAGGAAGTGTCAGAATCACAGTGGCATGGGATTGGTAAGCTAAGTAACCCAAAGTCAGTCTGACCAGGCTAAAGCAATAAATAGTAAGGAAGCACATCTTTTCTTTTACAAAAATGTATGCCTAGAGGAGATTCAGCATTACCAGGATGACTCATTTAAAGTAATCTGAAACAAATAATAGCTTTTAAGTTGTAATGACAACATTTCTCGGAACACTTTTCCCACTACATCATTGCATTGGAACCTGCATTTAACATCTTTGTACCTTTGTTTATTTGTCCTTCACCTTTTCACATTCTGTCATGCTGGAATTGGACATATAATATGTTATTGAGGTCTCCTGAATGCTTTGCATTACTAAATTGCTACTGATATCTGTGACTTCATTTCTACAAGAACACCTTCACAAATTAAAATGCTTTATTCTTACGTAATATCCTTTTCTTGTGCTAATCTCTTCAAAACCAGCACTAACAATTTGATCTCTTATCTAATATTTGCCTACATGTTCATTTTTACATTTTACATTTTACACAGGTTAAGGTGGATTGTCAAAGTAGGTAAGGAGAATTGATTGGCTGAGAGCAGGGCTGCACTGGTTTCTACCTAATCTGACGACAATATCCTTTGTACAGAAAATTATATTGTTTTATAGTTCATAGTAGATGATAACAGGTAAAAATGTAATATAAACACATTGTGGATTTAATAAAATTAATATAAAATAATTCATCTGGAGAGTAAACATTTTCCTGACCCATACATAATAAGAGGGTAATGTGACTGGGGTATCATTTAAAGTGAAAATTCTAAGTTAAATTGTAGAGAAAGGAACAACAAAATAGAAACCAAAATCATGAGAGAATGTAATATTATGCACTCAGTATGAGATAAGCCTTTAAATTGAAATTTCCTTTTGCACATTGCTTTTCTAAACTTTTTCAATTATCTACTTTTTAGTCCAGGAAGCCATTACATAATCACAAGATGAAAAAGAAATGGGTGAGAAGAATAAGAAGGAAACTATGGAAAATTGAACCACTGAAAAAGATACAATTGCACAATAGTGTAGTAATAGAAAACAGTTTGAAGTTAATGAAAAATGGGAAAGTAATTGACTCAGATTATCAGATTATGTGGTCAATAATCAATTAACCAATAACATTAAACCTCATTCCTAAATACATTTTGCTTATAGAACTAGATACAGTTGACACAGGAGATAAAACAACATAAGTACATATAGTAGATTTTACCCGTCCCGTCCCTCATTTGTGATGATAATTTACCAACTCATTTACAGTAAGTGACCTAGAGTAAATTCTAAGGCAGTTATGACTCCTTTATACAGTAACATTTCCAATAAGAATGTTGGCCACAGTTTCCTATGTAAACCTTAATAATCCCTCACTTCCCAAAATGTTTTTGAAAGATAACAATTTCGATGAAATGAATAGTAATCAGACAATATTTATAATTTTCACTGCCTTAGGGCCGCTGACAAGAGATGAGTAAATCACTCGGAAATTTGCAAATGGCATACAAACAAATTTCATTAAGGCTACAAACCCACTTGGCGGGTCTGCAGCGAGTCTCCTTGCTGCGTTTTTGCAGCGAGACTCGCTACAGATCCCAGCCCTATACTTTCAGCCCGCCCCATTAACCCCCCGGCCGCCGGACATTATACATTACCGGGTCCCCGTTCCTGCTTGCTTCGGGGCTCCCGGTGTCTTCACGGCCCGCCCCGTCCAATCAGTGCGCTGCGTCGGGGCAGCGCACTGATTGGCCGGGCGGAACGTGACGGGAGCCGCCGAAGCAAGCAGGAGCATGGACCTGGTAATGTATATCCTGCCCGCCCCCCCTGCAGCCCGATCGCCCCCGGCCGCATGATCGCCCCCCGCATCCCCTGGCCGCAAGATCGCCCCCCGCACCCCCCGGCCGCATGATCGCCCCCCGCACCCCCCGGCCGCATGATCGCCCCCCGCACCCCCCGGCTGTACGATCGCCCCCCTCAGCCCCCGGCTGCACGATCGCCCCCCGCACCCCCCGGCCATACGATCGCCCCCCGCAGCCCCCGGCCGCACGATCGCCCCCCCGGGGGGTGCGGGGGGCGATCGTGCGGCCGGGGGGTGCAGGGGGCGATCATGCGGCCGGGGGCTGCAGGGGGCGATCGGGGCTGCAGGGGGCTGCGGGGGGCGATCGTACGGCCGGGGGGTGCGGGGGGCGATCATGCGGCCGGGGGCGATCGGGGCTGCAGGGGGGCGGGCAGGATATACATTACCAGGTCCCCGCTCCTGCTTGCTTCGGCGCCTCCCGGCACGTTCTGCCCGGCCAATCAGTGCGCCGCCCTGCCGCAGCCCCGAAGCAAGCAGGAACGGGGACCCGGTAATGTATAATGTCCGGCGGCTAGGGGGTTAATGGGGAGGGCTGCAGTCAAAATCGCAGCAGGGATGTACATCCCTGCTGCGAGTTTCTCTGCTAATGAAAGTATAGGGCTGGGATCTGCAGCGAGTCTCGCTGCAAAAACGTAGCAAGGAGACTCGCTGCAGATCCGGCAAGTGGGTTTGTACCCTAAAACAGGCAAACTATAGTAGCTACAATACTGGGACTATTGCAGTGATTTTTTCCAAAGCTATTGCTATTGTGCAAAATTGAAAAATGGCAATTTTTAAAAACTGTCAATCATTCAATTTCCACCATGGACAGTAGTGGATGTTGGTGGATCAGCTGCGTAATATCAATTTTCTCCCAGGACAGCAGTGGATATTAGTAAATGAGCACCCAGAGAGTTATTAAGATGGACACTGTGTTCACTGTCACTTCCTATAGTGCACACCCAGCACCCAGTGACTTGGCATAATGAACAACAGTTACGCAGTTACTTGGTTTACTGGACAACAATGGCTTCACTGCTCCCACAGAAAACCACCCACAATCCTCCCTCCTCTCCTCTTCTCTCCTCTCAGCCCCTGTCTCTCTGTATTTCTCTCCCTGCTCTAACTGCCTGCTGCAACCAACTCTGCACTGTACATAGTCGACTTACCGCCTCCAGGAAGTTGACACCGGTACATGTGTTTGTTTTTTTAAAATATATATATATTTATTATACCTTTATATATTTTTTCAATATAAACAAAAAAGACGGGAAAGAATACTGATATCTGCACAATAGCCAGCACATGTAATAACAATGTATACACTTGTTCATCCAGTAGCGCGTTTACAGCTCGTATGAGGAGCCAGAGTAAAATTCCGCTTCTGTGCTCGCCAGTAAACAAAAAAAAAAACTGAGCAAGTATGACATACAATAACCTAATAGACAAACAGACAGACAACCCAACCCCCTCCCCACCCTTCTCGCGGAACTGCCCCCCACCCATCCATCCAAGTAATACAATACTCAGTATGCCATACATTGTCATAGCATATTGAAAAAAAATATCTCAACTAATCTTTAAGTTCCCCAAGGTGCCTGCCAGATCCCCTTTCAAGTACCATTCTTTCTGATGGAACGGATAAATGAGTTGATAAATCTAGCTCCTAGTTAAGAAGGTACAAATAAAGGACTTCCATTTATTAATGAAATGTTTTGTTTTTTCAGATTTGTTATGTTTGGCATCTAACTGATCCATTTTCAAACAGTGCTTAACCTGGGAGAAGACCTCGGAGACTGGTGGGGTATCAGGTTGCAGCCAATGGGCTAGCAGTTCTTGGCCACTAAGATGAAAATGTGCATAAAATGAGTCAGTAGTTTATCCTCTTCCAGGACATGTAACAAGATGGTTAAGGGCCTCAAAGGCAGGCATTGACCCAAGTTGGTCTGTAATGCGTCCCCCAAGGAGGTCCAAAATTGTTCCACCCAGGGGCACGTCAGTAGGCCATGCATTAGATTTGTATTGGGGGTGTGACACCTAGGGCATGCCGTTATATGGTTGGGATCAGAGGGGGAGCTGGGTAAGGAGAAGCCATACAAAGCATGATGCATTATTTTGTATTGTGTTTTGTTGTATTAATAACAGTCATTTTGACCGATCCCCATCCCTTCAAGATTGCCTCCAATAAGTTTTGTTCACGTAGTTTCCTCTCCCAGTAGGTAAAAAATTGAGGCTCCAAGTGGGCGAAAGCTTTGTTTTCAGGTCTTGGTAGTGGGCATATTTACCCACTTTCTACATATCCCTCTATGATTCTTGTTTGGACCTCTTTACTCCAGTTTTTGAGGCGGGCTAACAGAAAGGATACCTGATTGTAAGACAGGAAATAACCGGGGCCCAAACCTGTAGACCGTTGTATTTCAGGAAAAGTAAGTAATCTAGGTTCAGAACTATGGAGGAGATCTCCAGCCTTAGCTTTACCCTTAGCTTTCCATTCCCCAAACAACTTATTTTTCCTACCCGCTCTAAACGCAATGTGGTTCCACAGGTCCATTTGTCTCCTTGCCAGATGAGATTGCTGCAACAAGATACGAACCGTTTTCCATGCTGCTGTGGTATCTCTTAATAGCACACTATGTTTGATGGCAGGCGGCAGACAAGCCAATTTGGTGTGTAAAATGGACCCAAGGGACCACGGTGATTCCAGAGATGATTCAATAGATAGATTGGAGTAAACATCAGAACCCCTTAACCAGTCTATACTATGCCTCAGCAAGACCTCCTTTGTCCCTGGCGAGTACCAATTTTTTATATGCTATTCATGGGCGCTTGTTTGCCCATATAAATGAAGTAAAAGCCTTTTGCAAGGACCTCACGTCCTGGTGTCTGAGGAGAAGTGGCAATGTCTGGAGTGGATATAATAATTTCGCAAACAACATCATCTTCGGTAGATGACACCCGGCTAGGAAAGGTAGCGGAATGTTCGACCATCTCTAAAGCTCTGATTTAATCTTTTGTATAATAGGGGGAAAGTTTAACGTGTAAAGTGAGTGTGGAGAGTGTACTACCTGAATGCCGAGGTAGCATAGGGATGTGCGTGTTACCTGAACCGGAATATGCTGGGGACCTTATCTAGGGGATGATGGGGGGGAGATATCTAACAATTCTAATAATTTAAAAACATAGGGTAAATCCTGTTCTGGCTTTTCTAGAAATAATAGGAGGTCGTCAGCAAATAATGCAATCTTTACCTCCTGGTCACCCACCCTTATTCCCCTGACAGTAGATGAAGATTGCAAAAATCTCAATAGGTGCTTTATGGAAAGGTTAAAGAGCAGGGGAGAAAGGGGGCACCCCTGACGCGTTCCTTTAGACAATGGAAAGGGTGGTGATAAGAGACCCGGGTTGGATATCCTAGCTTTAGGGGCATGATACATGGCATTAATTAAGTTGAGAAAAGCCTCCAGAAATTCCATGCTCCAGCGTCGGCTTAGATTAACTTCATCTAATACCGAGATGACTTTCCTTATATTTGAAACCACTGCCCTGCCTTTTACAAAGCCTACCTGGGGATATCAGACGAGGAAGGACAAGGGCCAACCTGTCCGCCATGATTTTAGCCACTATCTTCATATCAACATTGATCAGAGAGATAGGCCTATAGGAGCCTGGTAAAACAGGGTCCTTGCCGGGTTTTGGTAACACAATAATGTTGGCGGTATTATTCTCAGAGGGCACTACATTCCCTGACAGGTAGACTTTGTACATGAGCGTCAGAGACTCTGCAATTTCTTCTACCAAAATGGAGTAGAATTCCCCTGAATATCCATCGGGGCCTGGCGCTTTGTTGCAGGGGAGAGTAGATATAGTGTTCTTGACCTCTTGACCTTGACCTCTGCAAAATATCCACTTTATCCGTGAACCGCAAGTAGCAGACAATATATATATTTATTTATTTGTATTGCACACACAGATTCCGCAGCGCTTCACCTATCTGTATCTTTTTAGGAGGTTTTGTGGGAGGAAAACCGGAGTACCCGGAGGAAACCCACGCTAACACGGAGAGAACATACAAACTCTTTGCAGATGTTGCCCTTGGTGGGATTTTTATATGTGTGTACTATGTTAAATGTTATAAGTTGAGGTGTATGAAACAGGCAAACTTTGAATTGATGCTCTATATAATAGTCTAAGATATTTAATTTTTTTTCTAAACCAGTTCATTAGAAAACCTAAAATGTGGCATTGTGGCTTTTTTTTCTCTCCTGCATGGGCCGAAGGGATTGGTGGGGGGTTGTGAAAAAGCATTCTTTAGAATTTTGCATTTAAATAAAATGTTATTATATTTTGTGGATTCTAAACCTTTGAAGACCAGGCCAATTTTCATTCTTACGCTTTCGTTTTCCTCCTCGTTTCTGCATTTTTTCACCTAGAGACCCACACAAGCACTTATTTTTTGCAAAACTAAATGTACTCTGCAATGACAGGCTTAATTTTTGCCTAAAGTATGCTGCGAAACCAGAAAAAAAATTATGTGTGATTGAAAATAAAACACAATTCTTTTTTATTTGGTGTGTGTGTGTGTGTGTGTGTGTGTGTGTGTGTGTGTGTGTGGGGGGGGGGGGGGGGGGGGGGTTAAGCTGTTTGCCCTTGGGTAAAACTGACATGTTATACATGTTCCTCAAGTTGGTACAATTACAACAATATGTATTTTGTATAACTTTTATTTTATTTGATGGCTTTTAAAAAAATCAAAACCTTTAAAAAAAAAAAAAAAATTCCCTAAAATTGCTCTATTGCCATGCTTATAACACTTTTACTTTTAGCCTATGGGGCTGTGTGAGGTTTCATTTTTTGTGCCATGATCTGTACTTTCTATCGGTTCATTGTTTACATACATGCCACTTTTCTTAAATCACTTGTCATTACAGTTTTTCTGGATTTGATGCAACCAAAAATGTGTAATTTTGCACTTTGGAAAAATGTATTTGCGTTTACGGTATGGTGTGAAATTCTACAAACTCTGTGAGAGTACCTCAGGGTACACTTACGTTCATTCTTTGGACGAAGGGCGGAATCCCCCAGTGCATAGAATGGAGTCTATGACACGTGCGGAGACGCGTGCTCGCACCAGTCCGCCGGCGAGTGCAAGCTGTGGAATGTCCGATGGGTTATTCTTCGCCATTCCGCAGTGTGCACGTACCCGGGGGCTAGGTTCACACTATGTAACTGTGCGGCTGTATTTTTTATGCGGCTGTAAATGTGCGGATGAAACTACGGCCGTGGGAAAAAATAGACATGCGGCTCAAAACATACGGTCAATTACTTGGAAATCTGGTTCAACTAAAAATAACAAATAAAATCTTAACAAAGTGATGCAAACACCTCTGGATGCATCTGGGAAAGCAGGGAACGCAGTTTACATGAATTGCTATTACCGGGGTTTGCGATCCTTTGCACTAATGCCGATGTCTCTCATGGTTAATCTATTAAAATAATAAAACACATTTTCGTTGTAATAAAGTGCCTTTCGTTGTTCAATAATTAAATTTAAACGAATCCATCATTTTGCAATTAAATATACTGTTAAAATAAATAGATATATAAATAAATGTATATTTATATATATATTTATTTTTTAACAGTATATTTAATTGCACAATGATGGATTCGTTAGAATTAAATTATTGAACAACGAAACTGAATTTATTTCATCGAAAATGTGTTTTATTAATTAAATATTAATTAGTACAGGAAGCTCCATAAGCCATTAATTCATATTGCCGGCTAAAGAGCATTCTGTACTAATCATCACTTTACTTTAATGAAAACATCAAATGTTTCTTCTAATTATGTTATCACAATAGCATTATTAGAAGAAACATTTAGAATTATATGTGCGCTCAGCTGATTGGCTGATCGGCTGAGCGCACATATAAAGAGCCGGTCCGCAGTACAGTGGCTTCATTGTGCTGCGGACCAGCGAAGAGACAACATCGGGGTGAGTATAGAGCTCTCCCCACCCCCTCCCCAGCACTGCACCCCTCCCAGCAAGGAAGGGGGGTCACTTAACCCCTTCCTTGCTGGGATGGGTGCAGTCTGACATCAGTCTGGCCCCCAAGGGGTTAAGGGGGATGCAATACATCCTCCCTTAACCCCTTGGGGGCCAGACTGTAAGCAGCGATCTGTAAAGATGCTGCATACTGTAAGGTGCACAACACCGCTCACAATGATGGGTGTTGTGCTCCTGTTTGTGTGTATTTTGTGTGTTTCTCCCTTTTTGTTTTTCAGATATCGGTATCCTGGGGATTACGTCGGATTCCATGGACTACATCGATGACCAGCGTTTTTTTAATTTTTTTTTTTAATAAAATGGTCAATGAGGGGTGTGGGGGTGTTTTTATTTGAATAAAAAATTTTTTTAACTTGTGTCTTGTCTTTATTTCTTTACTTTATAGACTTAGTAGTGGAAGCCGTCTAATAGACGGAATCCATTACTAAGTTGGGGCCTAGTGTTAGCCGGTATAAAATGGCTAACACTAACCCCCTATTATTACCCCAGTACCCAATGCCACCAGGGGTACTGGGAAGAGCCGGGTGCCAGTGGTCCCGGAGCGTCAAAATTGGCGCTCCTGGACCGGGCGGCAGCAGGCTGGTAAGATTTAGGCTGGGGAGGGCCTAAACCAATGGCTCTTCCCACCCTGGTGTTACCAGGCTGCTGTCGTTTGGTTTTTAACCCGGCTGGTTATAAAAATAGGGGGGACCCTATGCGGGTTTTTTTTTAAATAAATAAATAATAAAAAAAAAACGCATAGGGTCCCCCCTATTTTTATAACCAGCCGGGTTAAAAACCAAACGACAGCAGCCTGGTAACACCAGGGTGGGAAGAGCCATTGGTTTAGGCCCTCCCCAGCCTAAATCTTACCAGCCTGCTGCCGCCCGATCCAGGAGCGCCAATTTTGACGCTCCGGGACCACTGGCACCCGGCTCTTCCCAGTACCCCTGGTGGCATTGGGTACTGGGGTAATAATAGGGGGTTAGTGTTAGCCATTTTATACCGGCTAACACTAGGCTCCAACTTAGTAATGGATTCCGTCTATTAGACAGCTTCCACTACTAAGTCTATAAAGTAAAGAAATAAAGACAAGACACAAGTTAAAAAATTTTTTTATTCAAATAAAAACACCCCCACACCCCTCATTGACCATTTTATTAAAAAAAAAAATTAAAAAACGCTGGTCATCGACGTAGTCCACGGAATCCGACGTAATCCCCAGGATACCGATATCTGAAAAACAAAAAGGGAGAAACACACAAAATACACACAAACAGGAGCACAACACCCATCATTGTGAGCGGTGTTGTGCACCTTACAGTATGCAGCATCTTTACAGATCGCTGCTTACAGTCTGGCCCCCAAGGGGTTAAGGGAGGATGCATTGCATCCCCCTTAACCCCTTGGGGGCCAGACTGATGTCAGACTGCACCCATCCCAGCAAGGAAGGGGTTAACTGACCCCCCCCTTCCTTGCTGGGAGGGGTGCAGTGCTGGGGAGGGGGTGGGGAGAGCTCTATACTCACCCCGATGTTGTCTCTTCGCTGGTCCGCAGCACAATGAAGTCACTGTACTGCGGACCGGCTCATTATATGTGCGCTCAGCCGATCAGCCAGTCAGCTGAGCGCACATATAATTCTAAATGTTTCTTCTAATAATGCTATTGTGATAACATAATTAGAAGAAACATTTGATGTTTTCATTAAAGTAAAGTGATGATTAGTACAGAAAGCTCAATTGCCGGCAATATGAATTAACGGCTTATGGAGCTTCCTGTACTAATTAATATTTAATTAATAAAACACATTTTTGATGAAATAAATTCAGTTTCTTTGTTCAATAATTTAATTCTAACGAATCCATCATTGTGCAATTAAATATACTGTCAAAAAATAAATAAATATATATATAAATATACATTTATTTATATATATATATATTTATTTTAACAGTATATTTAACCCCTTTGTGCTGCAGCTAGTTTGGGCCTTAATGACCAGGCTAATTTTTCAAAATCTGACCTGTCTCACTTTATGCTCTCATAGCTCAGTGATGCTTTAACGTATGCTAGCGATTCTGAGATTGTTTTTTCGTGACATATGGCACTTTATGTTAGTGGCAAAATTTGGTCACTACTTTGTGTGTTTTTTGTGAAAAACATCAAAATATCATGAAAAATTTAAAAAATTTGCATTTTATGAACTTTGAAATTCTCTGCTTCTAAAAAAAGAAAGTCGTAGCACATAAATTAGTTACTAAGTCACATTACCAATATGTCTTCTTTATTCTGGCATAATTTGGTAAACATATTTTACTTTTTTAGGGTGTTATGGGGCTTAGAAATTTATCAGCAAATTATCACATTTTCGTGAAACTGATTTTTTTAGGGACCAGTTCTTTTTTTAAATGGATTTAGAAGTCTGGTATCCTGAAAACCCCCATAAGTGACCCCATTTTGGAAACTACACACCTTAAAGAATTAATCTAGGGGTATAATGAGCATTTTAACCCTACAGGGGCTGGAGGAAAGTATTCACAATTAGGCAGTAAAAAAATTGAAAATTTAAATTTTCCAATAATATATACGTTTAGATTAAAGTTTCTCATTTTCAAAAGGAATATGAGACAAAAAGCACCCCAAAATTTGTAATGCAGGTTCTCTTGAGTACAACGGTACCCCATATGTGGGCGTAAACCACTGTATGGGCACACAGCAGGGCTCAGAAGGAAGGGAGCGCCAATTAGCTTTTCCAATGCAGATTTTGCTGAAGAAGTTTCTGAGCGCCAGGTGCGTTTGCAGAGCCCCTGTAGTGTCAGCAGAGAGAAAAACCCCCAAAAGTCACCCCATTTTGGAAAGTACACCCCTCAAAGAATTCATCTTGGTGTGTGGTGACCATTTTGACCCCACAGGTATTACAGGAAAGTATTCAAAAGAAGACAGTAAAAATGAAAAACTTGAATTCTTCCAATAATATGTTCGTTTAGTTTGAAATTTCTCAATTTCACGAGGAACAAGAGGAAAAAAGTACCCCAAAATTTGTAACGCAGGTTCTCCTGAGTACAATGGTACCCCATATGTGGGCATAAACCACTGCATGGGCACACAGGAGGGCTCAGAAGGGAAGGAGCGCCAATTAGCTTTTTCAATGCAGATTTTGCTGCAGAAGTTTCCGAGCGCCAGGTGCGTTTGCAGAGCCCCTGTAGTGTCTGCAGAATAGAACCCCCCCAAAAGTCACTCCATTTTGGAAAGTGCACCCCTCAAAGTATTCATCTTGGTGTGTGGTGACCATTTTGACCCCACAGGTATTAGAGGAAAGTATTCAAAAGTAGACAGTAAAAATGAAAAACTCAAATTTTTCCAATATTATGTTCTTTTAGTTTGAAATTTCTCAATTTCACGAGGAACAAGAGGAAAAAAGTACCACAAAATTTGTAACGCAGGTTCTCCTGAGTACAATGGTACCCCATATGTGGGCGTAAACCACTGCATGGGCACACAGGAGGGCTCAAAATGGAAGGAGCGCCAATTAGCTTTTTCAATGCAGATTTTGCTGAAGAAGTTTCTGAGCGCCAGGTGCGTTTGCAGCGCCCCTGTAGTGCTAGCGGAGTAAAATCTCGCCATAAGTCACTCCATTTTGGAAAGTGCACCCCTCATAGAATTTATTTTGGGGTGTGGTGAGCATTTTGACCCCACAGGTATTTGAGGAAAGTATTCAAAAGTAGACAGTAAAAATGAAAAACTCGAATTTTTCCAATAATATGTTCCTTTAGTTTGAAATTTCTCAATTTCACGAGGAACAGGAGAGAAATGTCACCCCAATATATGTAACACAGGTTCTCCTGAGTAGAACGGTACCCCATATGTGGGCATAAACCACTGCATGGGCACACAGCCGGGCTCAGAAGGGAAGGAGCGCCAATTAGCATTTTCAGTGCAGATTTTTCTGAAGAAGTTTCTGAGCGCCAGGTGCGTTTGCTGAGCCCCTGTAGTGTCAGCAGAATAGATTCCCCCCAAAAGTCACCACATCTTGGAAAGAGCACCCCTCAAAGAATTCATCTTGGGGTGTGGTGACCATTTTTACCCCACAGGTATTAGAGGAAAGTATTCAAAATTGGCCAGTAAAAATGAAAAACTCGAATTTTTCCAATAATATGTTGGTTTAGTTTGAAATTTCTCAATTTGACGAGGAACAGGAGAGAAAACGTACCCCAAAATCTGTAACGCAGGTTCTCCTGAGTACAACGGTACCCCATATGTGGGCATAAACCACTGTATGGGCACACAGCAGGGCTCAGAAGGGAAGGAGCGCCGATTTACAGGAGCAAAACCGCAGCTAGTAATGGTTATTAGAATAGCGCAGTTACTAAAATAAGATAAAAAAAATTAGATTACAGGTAATGTGGGGTGGTTACAAGCAACCAGGGGTGGTTATGGGCAACCTGAGGTGGTTACAGGTAATCTGGGGTGGTTACGGACAACATGGGGTGGTCACGGGCAACCTGCTGTGATTACGGCAACCTGGGGTGGTTACAGGCAACGTGGGGTGGTTACAGGCAACGCGGGGTGGTTACGGGCAATGTGTGGTGGTTATGGGCAACGTGTGGTGGTCACGGGCAACCTGCTGCGGTTACGGCAACGTGGGGTGGTTACAGGCAACGTGGGGTGGTTACAGGCAACGTGGGCTGGTTACAGGCAACGTGGGCTGGTTACAGGCAACGTGGGCTGGTAACGGGCAACGTGGGCTGGTTACGGGCAACCTGCTGTGCTTACAGACAATCTGGGATGGTTACGGGAAACGTGGGGTGGTTACGGGCAACCTGCAGTGCTTACAGACAATCTGGGGTGGATACGGGCAACGTGGGGTGGTTACGGGCAACCTGCAATGCTTACAGACAATCTGGGGTGGTTACAGGCAACGTTGGCTGGTTACGGGCAACCTGCAGTGCTTACAGACAATCTGAGGTGGATACGGGCAACGTGGGGTGGTTACGCGCAACCTGCAGTGCTTACTGACAATCTGGGGTGGTTACGGGCAACGTGGGGTGGTTACGGGCAATGTGGGGTGGTTACGGATAAACTGAAGTTCTTATAGGCAATCTGGGGTGGGTACCTGTAATCTGACATGGGCACCGCAATCTGGAGGGGGTCATTGGCAATTTGGGGTGGTCAGAGGCAAGGTGCGGTGGTCAGAGGCGACGTGCGGTGGTCAGAGGCGATGTGCGGTGGTCAGAGGCATTGTGGCGTGGTCAGAGGCATTGTGGCGTGGTCAGAGGCATTGTGGCGTGGTCAGAGGCAACGCGCAGTGGTTATGTGCAATCTGGGGGGGTTACATGTAATCTGGCATGATTACGGGGAACCTGGGGGGGTTATGTGCAACCTGGAAGGGTTACAGACAATCTGGGATTGTTACTGATAAACTGGCAATTTGCGGTGGTTACGGGCAACGTGCGGTGGTTACGGGCAACGTGCGGTGGTTACGGGCAACGTGCGGTGGTTACGGACAACGTGCGGTGGTTACGGACAACGTGCGGTGGTTACGGACAACGTGCGGTGGTTACGGGCAACGTGCGGTGGTTACGGACAACGTGCGGTGGTTACGGGCAACGTGCGGTGGTTACGGGTAATCTGGGGAGGGGTTAGGGGTAATTTGGGAGTAAACTGCAATTATTACTATAATAAAAAGTGTGTGTTTTATTTTTTTGTATGTTTGTCACTTTTTGTACTTTACATATTCATTTTCACTGTATTACTATGATTACTGTGATATTTTCTATCTCAGTAATCATAGTTCAGTGACAGAGACCAAATTGGTCTCTGTCACTTTAAATTTTCAGAGTTGGCTGGTTGTGAAGCGCATGCGCACTTCATAACCAGCCAGGACGTCGAGGAGGAAGGAGCTCCGTCGATCCGGTGAGTATATGGGGAAGGGGGGGGTGACTGGGGGACGGGGGTGACAGGGGGGGTGGGGGGGCGACTTGGGGGGTGGGGGGACATCACTTTTTATCCCCTGTCACCAATCATTCATGGTGACAGGGGATAAAAAGTGCCGGGAGCACATGGCACAAGCGATCAGCGGTATATAGTATATACCGCTGATCGCTTGTACCGGGACCCCACAGGGGGGTCCCCGATGACTGCCCCATGCTCTCCGCTACCTCCGGTGGCGGAGAGCATGGGGCTTTCATTCATTTTAACCTTTTAATCGCTGTGAACCGACGTTAGTCGGTTCACAGCGATAGCGGCGGCCATCTTGGAAATGATGGCCGCCGGGGGAGGGGGGTTAGTTATCGGGGCACTAGGGGGGGCTGATCTGAGGTCTGGGGGATACTTATTTCATCTCCCCCCGCCGTAGATTCACGGCGGGGGGAGATGAAAGGTGGCGGCGGCACCGGTACTCTCATTTACCGACGGTCGCCGCTATAACGTTAATAGCGGCGATCGTCGGTAAGGGGGGGGGGCCGGGACGGACCTCACACACTGCCCCAACCCCTCAGCTACCTCCGGTAGCCGGGGGGATGGGGTGGGGGCCGTCCCGGCCCCGCAGCCTTATTCTCTGCCATCGCCGTAAAAAGCTGATGGCAGCAGAATAAGGCCCATTAGTGACCGCCGTAGAAAGCCGTATCGGCGGTCACTAAGGGGTTAATTGCAAAATGATGGATTCGTTAGAATTAAATTATTGACCAACGAAAGGGACTTTATTACAAAGAAAATGTGTTTTATTAATTTAATATATTAACTATTAGAGGCATCGGCATTCTGCATCATTGCCGGCTATTTTTGAAGTACTCCGTACGGACCGCCTGTCAATCCACGGCCGCATGTCCAGCCGCAAACAATGGTCTTGTTCATTTTTTACGGGTCCGTTTACGATCGGGCCGTAGATTCATACATAGTGTGCACTGTGCAGCCGTATATCCTATACTTTCCAGCGTACGCATGAACCACCAAAAATACCGCCGCACAATTACAGCCGCAAATACAGCCGCACAGTTACATAGTCTGAACCTGGCCTTAGAGTGTATGAAGGAAGGGATACCCGAATCCAGCCCCCAGATGCTTCCCCATCCTCAAAGTTAGTTGGAAGATAGTTTTGGAACTGATCTTCCCACTGCTGGATAGAGGTTACCACCTGTACGGGGATAACTTCTATACTAGCATCCCCCTCTTCCGGTCCCTCGCTACCCGAGCTACTGTAGCTTGTGGCACAATCCGAAAAAATCAGAAGCCATAATTAGAGCCCTAATATTTAGCAGCCATGTATCGTACCAGGGCAACATTTTCCAGGTGACGTCCCCCACACTGGAAAACAGGAGACCCCAGAAGAAGTGCAGAGTGTGGCGTAACAGGGGGATCAGGAAGGACACCATTTTCCAGTGTGACACCTGTCTTGATCACCCCGGCCTCTGCATACAGGATCGCTTCAAGGCGTACCACACCTCATTGGAGTTCTAAATTTTTTAAATTATTTCCCTTATTCCTATTTCAGGGGTCACATTGATCCAGGAATTATTCTTATTGCCATTTTGGAGTCGAGAAGGAATTTTTTCCCTGTGATGAGGCTACTGTCATGGGATTTTTGCCTTCCTCTGAATCAACACAGGTTGAATTTGATGGACTCCTGTCCTTTCCAACCTTATAAACTAATAATTAGTATAATACCCTCCAAAAAAAAAAAAAGAATTGTCCCTTTCCCCAACTAAATAGGCATGGCCCCCATTCCCATTAGAGGCTTGCCATGATGCAATTACAAAGCCTCTGTGCAGCCAGGACAGTAGAAACCCCCCACAAGTGACCCTTCCCATTCTGGAAACTACACCCCATAAGGAATCTAACAAGGGCTACATCGGGGATATGGCCCCCTGGTGACGGGCACATTAGTGCTGTGAAAATGAAAAAAAAAATTGTATTTTTTATTTTCACACCACATGTTCTACATATGTGCCAGTCACCAGTGGGGTTCATATGCTCACTGCACCTCTTGTTAGATTCCTCGAGGGGTGTACTTTCCAGAATGGGAAGGGTCACTTGTGGGGGGGGGGGTTCTACTGTCCTGGCAGCACAGGGGCTTTGTAATTGCGACATGGCCTCCATCCTCCATTCCAGACTCTAAATGGTGCTCTGTTCCTTTGGCAGGGGTGTAGCTAGAATTCATGTTGCCCCATAGCAAAAAAAACTGTACGGGGCCCCATGAATCCTGTACGCTCCCCTACACCCCGCCCCCACTGCCAAACACAGACAATGACGCACATATATACACACACAGAGGCACCAATAACATATATACAGATATGCCACTGACATACACACATATATACGCTGTAATGTGATTACACTAGTGCTGATGTATACACCATGAGTAGACTGTACACAGGGAAATCATCTCAGTGTAATAAGAAATACTCAACCAGAAATAAAAGAAAATGCAGCAGATATTTATGGTGGGTTCTTTTATTAGAGCCCAGCATTAATAGAAGCTCCTGCAGAACATCTTTGAGAGCAAACCTGTAAATCACTTCAGTCAATACTGACATACACAAACACACACACATATACACCAGTGTTACCAACTATATATACACCAGTGTTACCGACTATATATATATATATATATATATATATATACAGTATATATATATATATATATATATATATATATATATATCCACAGATACATACACATACTAACATATACATATACTGTATACCCATAGATACATACACTCACTGACACACATACACAGCACTTACAGCTCCCAGGCTTCCCCCCTCCTCCTACTGTAGTCCTGGCTGATCTTCACATAGAAGTACTGAGGATCTTTGGGTCATGTGATCATAAGGTCCTTCATCCCTCTCCTTCTGTGCCGTGCAGGACCTGGCAGGTACTCCTCCTCTGTTCCTCTCCTTTTGATGTTCAGCCCGCCCACCTGGCTGAACAGTGCAGTGACGGCTCCCTCTTCCTCTCTGGACCCCTGGAAGAGTGTGGTACAGTGGTTGGCAATCAGTGGCATACAGTACCTACCATAAAGACAGAGCAGGCTTCCTCGGGCCCCCTTCCTGCAGGGGCCACATAGCAGTCGTGTCCCCTGCCTTCATGGTAGCTACACTACTGCCCTTTGGTGGCTTGCCCTGTGCCCATATGGCACATTATGTCCATATGTGGGGTATTTTCATACTCAACGAATTTAACAATTGGTGTAGTAAGCATATGGACCCCACTGGTGACGGGCACAAATGTGGAACAATATGGCGTGAAAATGAAATATAAAATTTTTTACATTATAATGTTGGTCTAGCCTTGATTTTTTTCATTTTCACATGGAGTTAAAAGAGAAAAAAAGACACAATATGTGTAGAGCAATTTCACCGAGTCTGTAAATATCTCACATGTGGACATAAAGCGCAATGTGGGTGTAGGGCAAGCCTCCAAAGGGAAGTAGCGCCATTTGGATTTTGGAGGCTGGATTTGGCCAGAATGGATGATGAACGCCTTGTGCTGCCAAGACAGTGATAAACCCCCACAAGTGACCCCATTCTGAAAACTACACCCCTCAAGGAATCTAAGAAAGGGTGCAGTGAGGATATGGACACCTTGATAATGGCCACATTTGTGCCGTAAAAGTTAAAAAATTAAAATTTTCACTTCTCACGTCACATTGTTCCACATTTGTGTCTATCACCAGTGGGGTCCATATGCTCACTGAACCCCTTGTTAGATTCCTTGAGGGGTGTAGTTTCCAGAATGGGGTCACGTGTGGGGGGGTTCCACTGTTTTGGCTGTATGGGGGCTTTGTATATGCGACATGGCCCTTGAAATCCATTCCAGCCAAATCCAGCTTCCAAAAGCCGATTGGCGCTCCTTCCCTTTGGAGGCACGTGCTGCGCCAGCTTGACACTTTATGCCCACTTGTGGGGTATTTCCGTACTTGGCAGAAACTGCGCTACACGTTTTTTTTTTTTTTCTTTCTTTCTTTCTTTCTTTCTTTCTTTCTTTCTTTCTTTCTTTCTTTCTTTCATACCCTGGTAAAAATGAAAAATGGAAGGCTAGAACAACGTTTTAGTGTAAAAAGTTTCATTTTTCATTTTTCATTATGAAAGATATTGGATTACAATAAAATCTTTGCACAGAAAATTTTAAATTTCTAATTTCTTACACACTTAGGGGAAGATTTATCAATGGGTGTAAAATTTAGACTGGTGCAAACTGGCCACAGCAACCAATCACAGCTCAGCTTTTAGCTCTGGTGAAAGAAAAAAGGAGCTGTGATTGGTTGCTGTGGGCAGTTTGCACCAGTCTAAATTTTACACCCTTTGATAAATCTCCCCCTTAGCTTTTATTTCTGTGACTCACCTAAAGAGTTAAAAAAAACTTTCTGGATGCTTTTGCAGAGTTTGGGGGGGAAGGGAGTGTGCAGTTTTTGAAATGGGGTGCTTTGTGGGGCTTTCTAACATACAGTCCCCTCAAATACACTAAACCTGAACAGGTCCCTAAAAAAATCTAATTTTGAAATTTTATTGAAAATTTGGAAAATTGCTGTTAATGTTTTAAGCTTGTCTAAAAAAAAATGAAAGATAGTTTAACAAATGCTGCCAACATAAAGTAGACATATTGCTAATGCTATTTAACATATAATTTATGTGGCATAACCATTTTCTGTACAAGCAGAAAAGTTTCAAGGTTGGAAAAATGCAATTTTGATGTTATTTTGTTTTTTTTTCCATAAAGATTTGTTATAGGTATCGACTCCAATTTAGCAGAAATGTAAAGTACCATATGTCACAAAAAAAAAAAAAAAAATCTCAGAATCAACCGGAGAGGTAAAAGCGGTCTCAAGTTATTAATGAATATTAAATTATAACAGTTCATATTCATAAAATTTGCCTCGGTCCTTAAGGCCATTTTAGGCCCGATCCTTAAGGGTTTAATCTACTGCTAATTTCATAAATATAAATAAACATGTAACATAAAATATGCAACATTAAATTCACAGCAGAATCTGCAAAGCATGTGAACCCTTACATTTTCAGGTTAAAATATGCTACACTATATTTCCAGCATATTCTGAAGTACTGTAGACTTTCCTCTATTAACAGAACAGGGAACTGGAAGTGAGCATGCTGATTTAAAAAATCAATAAATGTCTAAATTAGATTTGGGACATTGACACCGGTTGGCTTGAATGGCAAAAGTCGTTTTAGGATTTTGACCCAGAGCAGAATTGTGGCGGATTGATTTGTCAAAGTCCTTAGTTCACTCTTTTGTGTGACTGAAACAAAAAATACTATAAAGCAAATACTATATATATGAAAAAAAGACATAATGCATACTATAGTACAGGAGTTTTCTAATGTTTTATTACTTATCTACTTGCCTTTACTAAATATGAACACCAAGGTTCTTTATTTTTACTTTTCCACTGGGCTACTACTTTGGAAATCTGCATGTATGCAAAATAAAGCAGTTACATCTTAAAGTTTAAACTAAGGGCCTTATTACACCAACAGATTATCTGACAGATTTCTGTAAACCAAAGCAAGGAATAGACTATAACAGGGAACATGTCATTAAGCAAAAACTGAGATTTCTCCTATTTTCAAATCCATTCCTGGCTTTGGCTTAAAGAAATCTGTTAAATAATCTGTTGTGTAATAGGGCCCTTAGGGTCCATTTACATAGAAAGATTATCTGACAGATTATCTGCCAAAGCCAGAAACAGTTCTATTAACAGAGATCAGGTCATAAAGGAAAGCCTGAGATTTTTCCTATTTTCAAACTCATTCCTGGCTTTGGCTTCAAATCTTTGGCAGATAATCTGGCAGATAATCTTTCTGTGTGAATGGACCCTTAAAGCCATTGGATGATGTCTTCACCTTACCACTGGCCATGGTACTGACATGCAGCTGAATGTTTCCATGGGCCCTATAAAACCCATATAAAATATAGCTATCATGCTATCTTTTGATATTCAGTAATAAATTATTGTAAATCTAAGCATATTTGCTGCTTTCATAATAAATGTAGGGACTTGTAGTCTAGTTCACAACAGCAGAGGAGGCACACGTTGTAGACGTGAGCAAAACTGTTTTTACACTCAGCAGTCTCTTGTTAGATGGTAGAACTTTACATGTACCAGCAGATAATCTCAGGAAAATACAATACATGGCGTTTTTTTTAGTTGGGCTTAGATATGAGATCAAAATAGCACAGAAATGAGGATAACTGCAAAGTGTTCCTGTCTGATTAAAAGGCTGTTATTTCCCCAGATATGCATTGGACAAGGACTGCAGCATCCTCCTGTGGTCAAGTGAGAAAAATGTATTTTTGCTAAATTAACTACAGGTTTTTCTAGCTAATCAAACAAACAACTATCTTTCTCCTTGATTATTAATTGTGAACTATACAGAAATTGGAAGGATACCAAATGTATAAAAGAACTCACATGCTATAGCAAAAGATCAGATTTTTGTTTAAGTGAAAAATACATTCATGAATTTCTCTAATTAGGAAGTTACTATAAACACCCATCTCATGGCTTCTTTGTAGATAGATAGATAGATAGATAGATAGATAGATAGATAGATAAGGAAAATGTGATGAGTGAGCTAGTAACCAGAAAATACTGTAATTCTATGTTTCTAAGTGGCATGGACAGCACGTAAGTTCATCCACTAACAACGTCTGATACAGAAGCAGGATGACCAAGGCAGTAAACATATGTCAGACATAACCACAACAGAGAAAACTTTAGAACTTAAGCCATTAATATGAGCAGATGCTTTACAAAGGCTATGACAAGGAGTTTGTCAGACAAGCCAGGCATTGAGAACCAGAGCAGACTAACTAACTAGCATAGTATGGCATTTGTATGATCTACTATAGCCAGCCCAGGAGCCACCTGCAAATTTAAAGCGTGCAATGATCCTGTACAATGAGTGCTTTGCACCAAACCATATAGAGCGGACGGACTACTCCTTTATCCTTTGTCGTGGTCAATCATAGCATCTTAATGCTTTCCAAAAGTTATGGCGTTCGTATATGTGTGTAAATGTATCCACATATGGTATATTTTATAGGCTTGTGGTCTGCATCTCAGGACCTCCAAAAGAGTTTAGACAGATGTGACCTATGCACAACCCATATAGTGGTGGTCCCAACTCTACACAGGCTCTGCAGATAACATAAGTTATTACAGTGTATTTACATCCAGTCACTTGTGGGTGCCATGTACTTTTCCTTTAAGAACCTGTAATGTACATAATTATACCTTTTTAATTTTGCAGGAGCAAGAGACGCAATATTAGACAACTGCCATCAATGTGCATTGAGTATATGCTGCTCATTTATATGAGTGGTGCTGATTGCTATATTGTATAGACTAGCACTTTCCATGTGGTTTTCATCAGTTAACAACATGGCAGTGAGGAATTATTACCCCCTTATGCCGTTCTGCGAGGTTGAGGGACTAGTGTAGAAAACCATGAAGGACACTGTAGATGCATGTAAAGGCACTGCGTTTGGGCCGTCGAGGAAAGAGTTATTACAGCCAACAAAAATGGTTGTGTTTTCCATTGTAGTTGCAAGGCAAGACAAATTGTTCCCTATCCGCAAAATAGGGACAACTAGTTGAGTAGTGAACATTTGACTGTTTTGACCCCCCTCTGATCACAAGATTGGAGATCAGTTGTGCCACAAGTGAATGGAGAATCAGCACTTCCAGCACTGCTGAACTTCCAATTCATTCGGTCATTCATTCATTCTCCAAGGGCCTCATTACACGGGACGATTATAGTGCGAAAAATCGGTATATCGTCCAAATTTAAACAATAATCATTCTGTGTAATTGCAGGCAACGATTGAAAGATCGTTCGTATGTCAGTGATCGTTGATTTATGGTGGTTTGACACGGAACGATTTATCGTTAGAATTTGCACGATAACGATCGAATTAAAACGATAATCGTACGTGTAAATGCAGCAAACGATCAAATGACGAGCGAGAAATCGTTCATTTTGATCTTTCAACAAGTTCTGAAATCGTCGTTGATCGTTCGCAAAAAATTCGCAGATCGTTCCATGTAAACGGTCTTTAAACGATTTCACCTATGTGTGAGATAGACTTAAGCGATCGCAAAACGATCGCATAACGATTTTTCCGTACGATGTATCGTTCCGTCTAAACGCTTATCGTTATAGAAAAACATCGTTCATTCAAAATCGTTAATCGTGCGATCGGGCGAATTATCGCTCCGTGTAAAACCACCATTAGATCTGAACCTAAAATTATTGCTAATCGTTCGCTACTTGTTCCCTAATTGTTCACTGTAATTCCACATTCATTCGCTCAAGTTCGGTATTTTTTCACTAATCGTTCAGTGTAATTGCACATTGTCCATTGTTTTGCTGGGATCAGAATGAATAAAACATCATCAGTAACAATCGCAATAACGATCTTGTTTGCGATCGATTATCGTTAGTCGTTAATCGTTAAAAATCGATCAGTGAAATGCTGCGTTTACACGGAGAGATAATTTGCCCAATCGATCGATTTTGAAGCAACGATAGAAAACGTTAGAAAATTTGTAAGAAAAATCGTTATTGAGATCGTTTTTAAGATCGCTTAAGCCTATCTCACACATAGGACGAATCTTTGAAAGACTATTTACACAAAGCCATCTGCGAATTTTTAGCGAACAACAAACAACGATTTCAGAACATGTTGAAAGATTAAAATTAATGATTTCTCGCTCGTCGCTAGATCGTTTGCTGCATTTACATGAGCTGATTAACGCTCAAATGCGATTGTTATTGCAAAAATTCTAATGATAATCGCTACGTGTAAACACAGCATAATAGGACCCTAAGGAACATTTCAACATCATCAACTGCTGAACTCAGCTGTGTTCATAAGTCCCATTGACAGTAACTAAATTGGTAGTTGAGCATATAAGCTGGCATTCCATTTAGTGAAGGAAAAATTGGCTTTTGTTGTCATAGCCATCATGATAATTTGTGCAAATTACAGAGCTGAGCTGGAGACTGTAATAAAATTGGAAGCTGTGAGAATGGGAGCACATCCAGGACCTGAAAATGTTACAATGGGAGCTGCCGGGGAGCAAGGAGGCCACACCTGTGACTGGGAGCTATGGAAGATGGGCAGTTACTGGAGCGGATGGAAGCAGATATCACAAGTCCAGTAATAGGTCAGGATGTACAGGAAAGGCAGTAAGAGCAGAACAAAAGAGAGACTGTGAGTGTGCTTAAAGGGGTAGTGCGGCGCTAAGAAATTATTCACAAAATAACACACATTACAAAGTTATACAACTTTGTAATGTATGTTATGTATGTGAATCGCCCCCTTCCCCGTGTCCCCCCCCCCCCGCACATGGACCCGGAAGTGTAGTGTACCATACATACCTGTTATGCTTAGCCAATCGCGGTTGAGCAGCCGATGACGCGGCAGAGGGGCGGCCTCAGGGACAGCTGCAGTGACTTGGCCGGCTTCCCGAAGATTACGTCGTTGACAGAAGATCGGGGTCGAGGAAGACGCGAGTCAGGTATGTATGGTACACTACACTTCCGGGTCCACATGTGGGGGTGGGGGAACATGGGGAAGGATGCGATTCACATACATAACAAACATTACAAAGTTGTGTAACTTTGTAATGTGTGTTATTTTGTGAATAATTTCTTAGCACCACACTACCCCTTTAAGAACTATGCTGTATAGTTCTCTACATAAGAACCATTAAGCTTTTATATCTATAGCATCAAGGCAGTTGCCTCTTAGGCCCCGTTCACACAATTAAATCAGTGAGATTCCGTGCTGAAACCCCCTCTTATGCCAATTCTTCAGAGAGCCGTGGAGAACGGAAGCGCGCAAGTCCTCCCATTCAAAGAGATTGAAGGCAGGATTCGGCACCGTGATTCTGTGCAGAAACCCCCTGTGGTGTGAACGGGGCCTTAGTAAAGACATTTTGAGTTAATGCAAACTACTGAGAATTGTGTTTTCTTGCTGTGTCATTTCTTTTTGCAGAGTAGTCACTGCCAAACCACTCACCTGCTACAAAAAAATTTGCAATCTGGCCCAAGTCAAAGTCACTCAAATCCATATGCATATCCATTTATGCTTGTCTATTCTGCTGCCAACATGCCAACTATAAAAACTAATGGTAAGATCACACAAGAGGCTGGTAAATTGTGCTGACATTGGCTGACGCATTAATTGTAAGCACCAGTCGTTGTGGGCTTCATTCCTACTATTTACTTGCTGCCTAAAATAAATTGGCCTTTGGCTGCATTGCAACCAGATAATTCAGTGGGCACTGAAGGGATAATTAATGAGACAGGTGACTATAAATTGTTTTTTATTTCCCCCCCAACCCCAGCCCTTAAAGATTTTTTTGTTCCCTGATGGACTTTAATTATTTAATTTAACTCCTTTAATTATCAAAAGTATTTTCACTACACCTGTCAGTGGTTTTAATGTTTTGGCTAATCAAGGTGTATAAATGACACATCCCAAGGGTTAGAAAAATCACTTAACATACATTCCATCCCAGCAGTGAATCACAGAATGACGTACTCCTACTTACAAATGTTTTCCTTAAAGGATATCTGTTCATTTTTTTATGGATCAAGAGTATACCTATAAATGGAAGCTAGTTATCCTTAGACAGGCTAAAGCATTGTACATACAGTTAAGATGGCATCACTATGGTATGAGAGCTATGCAATGATTTTAGAATGCTATAAAGATGTCCCTCCCTTTAGGGTTTTCTCCCCCTAGGACATGACAACAAAAGAAGAGATAAAAGCAAAGTTCCTACTTGTTAGACACTTCATATTCATTCTGAGGCATCCTAAAAACACAGTAATGTAATCTCTTAAGTGAAAGGGCAATTGTGCAAAAAAGTGACAGAACAACCTATTATGAACATACTAATAGGTTAAGCACGCATGCATTTACTTTTGTGAGGGATGACATCATTCATTATTTAGTGAACAAAAAAATGAGTAACATGTCAAGTACAGTCATACGCACGTACGCGCGCACACACACACACATATATATATATATATATATATATATATATATATATATATATATATAATGATTCTGTGGTGGTACTGTGTTGGTTTTGCTGTACAGCTCAGCCAGAGATGGTATTGTCGTGACACCAGTGGTAGTCCAGCACACAGGTGTGATGTTGTTACCTGCTTTGTGTTGTGGCTGGCTGTTATCCACAAATGGTTGGTGACCTGCTGGGTTGTGATGAGTCTCTTGGGCACTTGTCACGGTAGTCCTGAGGGGCAATTCACCCACCAGCACTGCCATCCACAGAAAGGAGAAAAATAACTCAAGGGGTGCGGTTAGTGTGTATAGGTCCTGGTGCATAGGGAAAGATGACGGAGTCCCAGTAATCTAAAAAATAGAGCAGATTTACTGTGCAGTCTTTCAGTAGGACAATACACTTTGGTTAAATAGATCTTTACACAGACTTTACTGCTTCACTTGGTTGTGCTGAGGAAGTGCTTGGAGAAGTAGAAGAGAAAGAGGTAGTGTTAGCGGTGCTTGTAAAATTGAGAGTAGAGAGAGGAGAAGAGTTTGTTGAGGGAGTCCTAACCCAATGTAGCAATGTACTTTGCTGGAACTGTTAAGAAAACTTGTAGAGTAAGAAGTTATTTGCACCCATGTATAGGGTCTGATCGCCTTGTGCCCTACAGTGTTGAGTGACCTGTCCTAATAGGGTGATACAAGCCCCAGTCGTGGTTATCTGGGTAAAGCTAAGTTTCTGGGGTTGTCCCAGTTACCTGCACTGCGAGATAGGATACGTAGACCTTGGTAGCTTTGTCCTATCCAGGCTAGTGCCTCTTGTGTTTCAGGATACTGCCCTGAACCTTTTAGACTGGTTCACGGCATAGGTTAGGATGTTCCTGGACTCTTTGCCCTTTAAATGCTTAGCACTGCATTGTGCGAACTGGGAAGTTTGGTGGAAGAGGGATAATACTATGGTGGTGTTTTAAGGGGTTGGCTTAGTTTCACTAAAGGGAAATCTTAAAGGGGTTGTTTCCTAAGGAAAATGGCATGTAAACTGATGCACTATATCAAACTAAACTCATTTTAAATGTAAAAGCATTTCTGTATAGGAGATATAGGGGGAGATTTATCAAACATGGTGTAAAGTTAAAGTGGCTCAGTTTCCCCTAGCAACCAATCAGATCCCCTCTTTCATTACTCACAGACTATTTGAAAAATTAAAGGTGGAATCTGATTGGTTGTTAGGGGCAACTGAGCCACTTTCACTTCACACCATGTTTAAAAAATCTCCCCCATAGAGTTACTAGTCCCCCATTTGCCTGCTTTGCTTTAACCCTTAGAGGACAAAGCCAATTTAAATTTTTGTGTTTTCGTTTTTTCCTCCTTGTGCTTAAAAGGCCATAACAGTTGCATTTATTTCACTTGGAAACCCACATGAGCCCTTATTTTTTGTACCAATAATTGTACTTTGCAATGACAGGCTGAATTTTTTCATAAAGTACACTGCGAAACCCAAATTTTTTTTATTGCGTTGTGAAATTGGGAAAAAAAACCAAACGCATTTCTTTTATTTGGTGGGGTATTTGCTTTTACGCCGTTTGCCCTGGGGTAAAACTGACTTGTTATATATGTTCCTCAAGTTGTTACGATTACAACGATATGTAACATGTATAACTTTTATTTTATTTGATGGCTTGTAAAAAATTCAAACCATTGTTGACTAATATATGTTCCTTAACCCTTTAAGGACAGAGCAAATTTTGATTTTTGCGTTTTCGGTTTTTCCTCCTTGTGCATAAAAGGCCATAGCACTTGCATTTTTCCACCTAGAGACCCACATGAGCCCTTATTTTTTGCGTCACTAATTGTACTTTGCAATAAAGTACACTGCGAAACCAGAAAAAAATTTAAAGTGTGGTGAAATTGAAAAAAAAAACGCATTTTGTTTATTTGGGGGAAATGTGTTTTTACGCCATTCGCCCTGGGGTAAAACTGACTTGTTATATATGTTCCTCAAGTCGTTACGATTAAAACGATATGTAACATGTATAACTTATATTGTATCTGATGGCCTGTAAAAAATTTAAACCATTGTCAACAAATATACGTCACTTAAAATCGCTCCATTCCCAGGCTTATAGCGCTTTTATCCTTTGGTCTATGGGGCTGTGCGAGGTGTCATTTTTTGCGTCATGATGTGTTCTTTCTATCGGTACCTTGATTGCGCATATACGACTTTTTGATCGCTTTTTATTACAATTTTTCTGGATTTGATGCGACCAAAAATGCGCAATTTTGCACTTTGGGATTTTTTTGCGCTGACGCCATTTACCGTGCGAGATCAGGAATGTGATTAATTAATAGTTCGGGCGATTATGCACGCGGCGATAGCAAACATGTTTGTTTATGTATTTATTTATTTACTTTTATTTATAACCTGGGAAAAGGGGGGTGATTCAGACTTTTATTAGGGGAGGGGGCTTTTTACTATTAACAACACTTTTTTTTTTACTTTTACACTTATACTAGAAGCCCCCCTGGGGGACTTCTAGTATAAGTGCTTTGATCTCTCATAGAGATCTCTGCAGCATAGATATGCTGCAGAGATCCATGAGATAGGCACTCGTTTACTTCCGGCTGCTGCAGCCGGAAGTAAACGAGTGCCGAGCCGGGGACGGCGCCATCTTGGAGCGGTCCCCGGCCAGCTTCATTTGCGGAGATCGCTCCTCCGGGACAACATCCCGGAGGAGCGATCTCCCCACTAGACACCAGGGATGACGCTGCGTCCGGTAATCGGATGCAGCTGTCAACTTTGACAGCTGCATCCGATTACTGTATTAGCGGGCACGGCGATCGGACCGTGCCCGCTAATACCTACGGTCCCGGGCTACACGCGGCACCCGGGACCGGCGCGGTTCAGAGCGGGGCCGCCGCGCGGCCCCGCTCTGAACTCCCTTACCGGCATCAGGGCGTAAATTTACGCCCGATGTCGTTAAGGGGTTAAAATCGCTATATTCCCAGGCTTATAGTGCTTTTATCCTTTGGTCTATGGGGTGTGAGGTGTCATTTTTTGCGTCATGATGTGTTATTTCTATCCGTACCTTGATTGCACATATGCGACTTTTTGATTGCTTTTTATTACAATTTTTTCTGGATTTTATGCCACCAAAATTGCGCAATTTTGCACAATTTTGCGCTGTTTACCGTGCGAGATCAGGAAAGAAATAAATTTATAATTCGGGTGATTATGCACGCGGCGATACCAAACATGTTTGTTTATTTATTTATTGTTTATTTTTTATTATTTATAACATTTGAAAATGGGGGTGATTCAAACTTTTATTAGGGGAGGGGGCTTTTTATCTTTTTATTAATAGTAACATTTTTTTTTTTTTTTACACTTAAACCAGAAGCCCCCCTGGGGGACTTCTAGTATAAGTACACTGATCTCTTATTGAGATCTATGCAGTATAGTAATACTGCATAGATCAATGAGATAGGCACTGGATTGCTTTCGGCTCCATTATGGCGCAGACCCCGGCCGGTGCCAGAAAACATCCCGGGGGGGGGGCATCCACCCCACTAGACACCAGGGAAGGCGGATAGCAAGCAATCAGATGCAGCTGTCAACTTTGACAGCTGCATCTGATTACTTAGCGGGCACGGCGGTCGGACCGTGCCCGCTAATATCCGCACATGGTACCGCTCTGCTCTAAACACACATAGACGATCCGTGACGTACCTGTACGCCCAGGATCGTCTAGGGGTTAATAACCTGTTGCCCTTGGTTACAACTAACAGTGATACAGCACATTTATACTTCCGTACACCAAGGGCAGAATAACTTTACCATAGGCCTCGGGCTGTTTACCCAGCTTGGCCCCCCACCTCACTGTAACTATGGCATTACTAGCGTGACGTTCATAATACAGGTTGGATGATGTCATATTTGCCATGCACCTGTAAAGTTTTATAATAAAAAAATTTTACTTTTAATTTTCTAAATTACTTCAGTTTTGAATCTGGTGTCTAAATACCTTAAAGGGAACCAATCAGCACATTTGTGCCAATTTAGCTCCCAGGGACGCTGCAGAGAAGTTGCTAGCACATCTCCTACCATACCAGGGGTTGCATGTTCTGTGGCTTTATTTCTTTGCAAAATGGTATTTAATTAGGAGCATGGTTCAGGAAGAAAGCCATAACTAGTCATCTGGGCAGTGTCCTTTTCACAGCTCTCTTCCTGTCAGCACACTCTACGGCAGCGACTGACAGGCAAGGAGGCCGGTAAGAAGCTTCTAATACCATTGTCTTTGCTCCCTGCTGTTTGTACCTGAATTTGGAGGCAGGGCTTCCTGATCTATGTCCAGCTTGAGCCTCACCGTAATGTTACTTTATGGTACAACACTGGAGACAGGTATCATCAAGGGGTTAAAGCATAAAATAATGTACTATCCCCCTCCCTCCCAGTTTAATTAACATTATTCCAGACCTCAACTAGACCCCAAATTACACCTAAATACTCCCTTTCCTCACACATACACTGTTCCCACGATCCTGCTCCCTTGTATTCCTATCCCCACCCCAGACTCACCCCCACCCTGTAACCACCTGCCACCACCTCTGACTGGTCACCCTATATTGCCCTGCTTCCACCCTAGACTGGTCACCTTGTATACCTCTGCCCCACCCTAGACTGTTTACCTTGTATCCCCCTGCCCCCACCCCATACTGGTCATCCTTTATCCCCCTGCCCTCACCCTAGACTGGTCACCTTATATATCCTTGCCTCCACCCCAGACTGGTCACCGTGTATCCTCCTGCCCCCACCCCACACCGGTTACCCTTTTTCCCCCCACCCCTACCCCATACTAGTCACCCTGTATCCCCCTGCCCCTACCCCAGACTGATCACTCTGTACCCCTCTCTTCACTTCACTGACTTTCCTCCCTGTCTCTGTTCCACATAACCATAGCTTTAGTATTCCTCCTCCATAGTGCAGAATAAACAGGACCTGTGGTGACATCATAGTCACATGTTATGGTCCTTCAGTATGTTCCCTGATGTTACGGAATTGTCTCTTGGCTGCAGTTTTGCCCTGATTAGTGCAAAATTGCAGTTAAAAAAACAGCATTTTTTGCACATCAAGGCAGAACTGTAGCCAAGAGACAATACACGACTGAAAGTGTAAGTTTGGGTGGCCATGGGCCCCCCAGAGGTTTAGGGACCCGGGCTACTGCCCAAAATAGACATATTATAATCCGCTACTGCCGTATACACACGCACACGTTTGTGTGTATGTGGTACGCATTTGATCTTACCAGCTTAGCTTCATGACACAATCCCTTTAATGCTTCCGCAAAGCAAGACATTTTTGGCAATTGTATGCTTCCAACCTTGTGGAAACAGTTTGGGTTCCACTTTTTTCTGTTCCGGTATGACTGTACCCCAGTACATGAAGCAAGGTCAATAAAGACAGGGCTGAGGTTTCTGTGGAAAAACTTGACTGGCCTGCACAGAGCCTTGACCTTAATCCCATCGGCTACCTTTGGGATGAAATAGATTGTATGCCAGGCCAACATTATGTCCACCATCAATATCTGACCTCACATATCCTACAGACACACATCAAAATCTTATAGAAAATCTTCCCAGAAGAGTAAAAGCTGTTATAATTGCAGATATTTAGCCAGAAAAATGTAGACAGTAGTTGATTTGTTCTAGGTGCGGCTTATAAACCATGATTACAAATGGACTAAAAACAATGAACTGTGCCATTGGGAATGGATATTATCTCATTACATCACCTGAACTATAAACTATGTATAGTCCCTAGGGTAAATAGCCTCCTTATGGATCACTAAATACCAGAGACTAGATATCATCAAGTTAGGTCACAACAAAAGATTTGTTGTTATACATAGGACTGAACCAGGGAATGGGCGTGGATATACATTTCGGTAGTTGATTCAGCATTGCTGGCAATTAAATATGAGACTCAGTTAACAAGAACAAGAGCATAACTTTAAGATCCTGACCCCAGTGTAAAATCTGTAACAGGTGTCCCAACGGCCATGTGTCATTTATAATGCTGACGCTGCAACAGTCCTGGCTGTAACTGCTCCCCCTATAGTTTCACACAGGAACTAAAGATAGTGGCTCTCACCCAGCTTTGATAGCACATATTCTAATAGATCATCTATTTAACTTTTGTGCAACTGTACCACCACTCAGGGGCAGCCTTATGGGTGTGCGATCACACAGGCCACGGCCCGGAGCTGCCCTGGCCCTTTAAACTACAAGCTGGACTAATGACATGCTTACAGTTATATATGCAAGCCATTAGTTTCTCACACTGTCAGTCACTCTTGTGACTGCAGGCAACATCATGCCTGCATCACAAGAGGCACTCTGTACTTCTGCTCCAGCTCAAAATGTTACCGTGGCAAAGTCACTGCACATTGGAGGAAAGAGGCACAGAGCAGGAAGGTAAACAGGATACTGGAAAAGCCAGCGGAAACTAGCTGAGTAAGACTGTTTTTTTTAGGGATGAGCGAACTTTTGAAAAGTTAGGTTTGATCCGGCGAACTTTTGTGAAGTTTGGATTCGGCCGAACCTAACCTAAAACGAACCTTGCAATAACTGCTCAATAATTGCAGCTACAATAGTGGGAGTCTGATATGGTATAGTTTCGTTTAGTTGCAGTTGCTATTACAATGAAAAAAGTGGAAAAAATCAAACTGCAAAAATAGTGAAGAAAAATTAGCCAAGGTGTAAGTGATTACACGGGACATAGGACACAAAGTACCTTGGACCTAGTAGGGTGGAAAACAGACATTTGACAGTGGAACCAGCAGCAGTAATTGTACTGTATTGGACCCAGTGTGGAGGAGAGGGAGGAGGAGGCAGTAGCACTTGATTGCAAACAGTCCAGTATGGTTAAAAAGAGACTATTTGAGGAGGAGGAGGCAGCACCTGATTGCACTCAGGCCAGTATTATTGAGAACAGACTAGCCATGGAGCAGGAGGATGGTCAGCCTTGGAGTGGTGGCCTGGGAATCCTCACTGATGATGTTGGTTACCGCACTTTCCAGAATACGGACGAGTGGGATGATTTCCTTGATGCCTGCTCACAGAGTCGTGTCCTCATAAGGGATCAACAATTGGCACGACATGTTGGAAGAAATCTGTGCACTATGAGGTTTATCACATGTGCCATACAAAGTGTATGACACCCTGCTGCACTGCAGAGACAATGTTCCTCCCATTGTTGACATTGTAACACTTCCCACCGTTAGTTGACCTGGGGTCAGCCATTCATATTTCTCCTTCTCCTCCCTGATGGTCTGGAGCTCCTGCCCACTGTGGCTTCGTTCACCCAGGCTCACAAAATGGAGGACAGCCTGAGAGTGCCGGGCCTGACATCATTGGTAAGACATTGGTAAGGCAGATTGGACTGCAGTCAAAGCGGTGGATGGTTGCAAGCTGGTTGAGGCAGAATTTGTGCAGAACTGGCCCCCTAAGGCATCGGGGAGGTGACAGTGGCAAGAATGGGCTA